>NW_016107847.1:820543-902931 GCF_001604975.1 Cebus imitator | reverse complement strand
GTAGAAACAGGGTTTCACTGTGTTGACCAGGCTGGTCTAGAACTCCTGACCTTGTGATCTACCCAACTCAGCCTCCCAAAGTTCTGGGATTACAGGCGTGAGCCACCAAGCCCAGCCACTCTATAATCAATTTACATTCAAGTTTATTATTGATAGGTAAGAACTTACTACCTACATTTTCTTATTTGTTTTCTGGTTGTTTTGTAGCTCCTCTGTTCCTTTCTTCCTCTCTTGTTGTCTGCCTTTGTGAATTGATAATTTTCAGTAGTACTAAGTTTTGATATTTTCCTTGTTATTGTTTTCTTAACTGCTGTAGCATTTAAGAAATGAAGCTTATAGAAAACATAATTATGATCTATTTTAAATTGATAATTTTTGTCACATACAAAAAGCTCTAGACTTTTATTTTTCATCACCATTTATGTTTTTGATGTGTCAACAAAAAGAATCAAACTCTGTAAAGTATTTGAAGAGATTTATTCTAAGCCAAATATGAGTTACTGGTGGCTCACGCACAGCCTTCAGAAGATCCTGAAAACATGTGCCCAAGGTAATCAGACTTCAGCTTGGTTTCTGCATTTTAGGGAGACATAGGACATCAACCAATACTTATAAGATGTACATTGGTTTGATCTGGAAAAGCAGGACAGCTCTAAGCAGGGGCCTTCCAGGTCATAGGTGGATTCAAAGATTTTCTGATTGGCAATTCGTTGAAAAAGTTATTATCTAAAGACCTGGAATCAATAGACAGGAATGTCTGGATTAAGAGAAGAGGTTGTGGAGACCAAGGTTTTATTATGCAAGTGAAGCCTCCTGGTAGCAGGCTTCAGAGCTCTCATCAGACCTAAAAAGGTGCCAGACTCAGTTAATTCTCTCCTGGATCAGGGAAAAGACATAGAAAGGAATGTTTATATAAACATTCCTCTATAAAGTATATAGAAAATATACTTTTTGTTGTCTACATAAAGTATATTTTGCTCACAAGAGACAGTTTTGCAAGACCATTTTAGACTATATCAAATAAATATTATTTGGGGCAAAATACTTTGATTTCCTTTAGGGCCTGCTATCTGTCATGTGATGCTATACTAGAGTCAGGCTGAAATTTGGTGTCTTATTGCTATGAAGAGTCTGCTTTGTCAGTCTTAACATCTGTTTTAATGTTAATGCTTGTCAGCTGTGCCTGAATTCCAAAAGGGAGGAGGGAATAATGAGCCATGTCCCACCCTGCTTCCCATCATGGCCTTGAAATACTAGTTAGCTAGTTTTTCAGCTTAACTTTGGAATGCCATTGGAATGAGGCATGTCTCGCCCTGCTTCCTATCATGGCCATGAAAAACTAGTTAACTAGTGTTTCAGGTAAACTTTGGAATGCCATTGGCCAAGAGGAGGGTCCACTAGTTGGTTGGGGGCTTTGAATTTTATTTTAGATTTACAGATGTCACAATTTACATCTTTTATATTGTATATCCCTTAATGACTATCATAGTTATTTTTTACTGTGTCAACTTTTAACCTCCATACTGGAGGTGTGTATGATTTAAATACTACCATTACAGCATCTGAATATTCTGAATATGACTATGTGTTTACCTCTACCAGTGAATTGTATACTTTCATGTATATTCATGATAGTAATTTCATCCTTTTATTTCTGCTTAAATAACTCTTTCAAGCATTTGTTATAAGGCAGGTATAATGGCAATGAATTTCCCTGGCTTTTTCTTGTCCTTGAAAGTCTTTATTCTCCTTCATTTCTAAAGTACAGATTTGCTGGGTATAATATTCTTGGTTAGCAAGTTTTTTTCTTTCATTTTTCTCTCATAATTTTGAATATATCATCCATTCTCTACTGGGTTGCAAACTTACCACTGTGAAATCCACTAATAATCTAATGGGGATTCACTTATATGTGACCAGACACTTTTTTCTTGCTGCTTTAAAAATTATCTCTGTTTTGACTTTTGACAGTTTGTTTATAATGTACCTCAGAAAGGACTTATTTGAATTGAATCTACTTGGGGACATTTGAGCTTCATCAACCTGGATGTTCATATTTCTCCCAAGACTTGAGATATTTTCAGCAGTTATTTCATTAAATAAGCTTTCTCAACCTTTTCCTGTCTCTTTTCTTTCTGAAACTCCCATAATGCAGAATTTGTTTAATTGTGTCCTGTAAGTTCCATAGGCCATCTTCACTCTTTTTTAATCTGTTTTCTCCTAAGTCATTTTGAATGATCTAAGTTTACAGATTCTTTTCTGCTTGATCTAGTTTGCTACTGAAGCTCTCTATTGTATTTTTTATCTAATTGATTAAATTCTTCAGCTCTAAGATTTCTGTTTTTTTTTTTTTTTTTTTTTTTTTTTTTTTTTTTTTTTTTTTTTTTTATTATTTTTTTGTTTTTATTAAATTATATTTGTATTCTCTTATGCCTCTCCAAATTTGGATGATATTGGTATTGTTTGGATGTGTATCCCTGCTCGTATCTCATATTGAAATATAACCTCCAGTGTTGGAGGTGATTATGGGTAGGAGGTGATTGGATCATGAAGGCAGATTTCTCATAAGTGGTTTAGCACCATCCCTTTTGGTACTGTCTTCATGATAGTAAGTGAGTTCTCATTAGATTTGGTCATTTAACAGTGTGTAGCACCTCTCCCCTCATTTTCTTGCTTCTGCTTTTACCATGTGATGTGTCTGTTCCCCTTCCCCTTCTGCAATGATTGTAAGCTTTCTGAGGTCTCCCCAGAAGCAGATGCTGCTGTGTTTCCTGTGCAGCCTTCAGAACCATAAACCAGTTAAGCCTCTTTTCTTTATAAGTTACCCAGTGTTGGGTATTTCTTTACAGCAATGCAAGAAAGACAAATACAGATATCTATCTCTTAGTTGAATTTTTCATTCAGATCATGTGTTGTTTTCCCAATTTAATTGAATTGTCTGTGTTCCCTTGTATCTCATTGAGTTTCATTAAGATTATTATTTTGAATTTGTTTTCAGGCATTGTGTGAATTTCCTGGGTCAGTTACTGGAGAATTATTGTGTGCTTTTGGTGGTGTCATGTTTCCTTGTTTTTTTCATGTGTCTTGTGTCCCTGCATTGATGTTTGCTCATCTAGTGGTGTAGTTACCTATTCCAAACTTAACAGAGTGGCTTTTGTAAGGGAAGACTTTTATCTCCAGAGGGCCTAACGGAGTCACTTGGGCAGGATGTGGTGGTTCTGGCTCTGTTTGGGTTAGTGGTGTGGTCTCTGTGAAGCTTCTTCAGTTGTTATTAATGTTAACAATAACTGTGAGTGACTCAAATGGCCTAGGCTGCAGGATTCTGTGGCAGTGATCATACCTGAGTAGGTTATTAGGGCAAGGCTTTAGGGGTCCTTTCTTCTTGTTTTCTTCATAATTGGAAATCTTAGCTGAAGAGATCTCTTGGTATTGGATCTGGCAGACTCACAGGCAGCCACAGCAGCACTGCAATCCACGGTATAGGTGTTCTGAATGACTGTGGAGCTGAGCTCCTGGTCTCAAGGTCTTGTGAAACTACTGTATCACCTGGGACTTGCTGTACAGGTTTACTCTCCAAGCCAAGTTGATGCAGTTCTTTCACTAAGCCAAGGTCTGTTCCTCTGAGCCACACCCCAGCAGCTTGAGTCCAGAGGCCTGAGATATAGTTGTAGTTCTGACCTGGGGATCCAGGGCATAGCACTGGCACAGCTCTGGAGAAGAAGGGATATGCTTAGGAGGCCTGGGCCCTGAGGAGCAGGGAACAGTTTCAGTTTGGAACCTGGAACCAACAGGGCATAGGGTTGGCTCGGGATCTGAGAAACGAGGTACTAGGTAGTGGTGACTCTGGGCCCTGGGATGGTGGGACACAGCATTAGCCCAGGCTCTGTGAGACCAGGTATAGCAGCAGCAAGGACTAAGGAATGGCAAGATGTTCTGTGTCTTGTGCCCCAGGCAGAGGGGAGCAGTACAGCAATGACCACTCCCTGGAGAGGTGGGGTAACTTATTAGCTGGGACTGTGGTGGGACTAATCTAGTTCCATGTAGATGGGGTGCTTTGGTTACAGAATGGAGAGCAGGGTGGTACATCCCAGCCAAGTCTCTGATTTCCTGAAACGTGACACACTGCATCTTCTCAGCCCCAGAACGCACAGCTACATGGCTGAGCAGTACCTCCTTTTGTGTTCAGAAGTACAACTGTTCCACTATGCAGGATGCCTGAGGTCCCTAGGGGTGGGGCACTACTTCACTGTGGCAACAGGTCAGGGGTGTGGCTGCTCCAATAGTTCAGTGTTCAGGTCCCCAGGGATGGGGCACCACTTCAGCTTGGCCATAAAAAGAGGATGCACCAATGACTGGGGTGGGTGAAGTGGAGGTCTGTAGTAGCTTGGCCCTAGTGGGTAGGAGATAGCAGCAGCTCAGCTTTGGGATGGTGAGCTATTGGTTGGGCATGGTTTAGTGATAGTTGAGCTTCAGGGATGGAGAGGTGTGGTGACTGCTTGCCTCCAGAGCAGGACACACTGTAGCAGTGGCTCTGGTTCCAAGATGGCACAGAGTAGTAGCAGCATGGGCCACAGTGTGGCAGGGCACAGTGTTGGCTCTTTCTCTGGGGGTAGCTCAGTGTGCAGACTCCAGGGACCTCCTCAGATCCTGTGAGGACTACTGGAGTCTACAGGAGTAAAGACTTCAGGTGCTCACAGAGGTGATGGGGAATGCTGGGGTCTTCCTGTTTATGTTTTCCCTGCAAGGAGTCCTTCCTACTTCTGAGCTGATTCCACCCGGGGAGATGGGGTGGCAGAAGCAAGGTGTTTCCTTCCCTTCTCTAGGTGGCCATCCTGGGATTCGGTGCTTTATATTATTTCCCTGTTTCTTTCCTGTTCTCTGGTGCTCTCTTTTAGTTATTTTGGTCCAAATGTAGTTAATTTCTTGTTTTGGCGGGTTTTTGTTGAGTAGGGGAGAGCCCTAAAAGTTTCTAGTTGGCCATCTTGCTTACATCCCAATGATAATTTTTAAAGGAGTTCATATTTAGAAATGTTTAGAACAGTGCCTGGCATATAGTAATTACCATTTAGTGTTTGGAAATAAATTAATATTTTTATTTTTTCCAATATGTCAATTTTTTTAACTTTCCCTCACTCTGAAAAACTCCCACTTTCTGTTGCCCCAGCAGTTCTGTTTAGTAAAATCACCCATCAGGCAGAGTGAGGGCAATAAAACCTCATGAGCTGCAGGCTTAGCTGAGACCTGTGCAGATCGTCAGTTCTTTAGTTGTCTCTCAGTAATGCCTGCTGTTGTCCTATGCCCAGCAATTATCTCAGTCCTTCACTGCTCATGTCAAGGGCTTTGCCTTACCAAGTCCTCTCTCACATTGAGTAGATGTTCTTACCTCTTATTGGACAGAAAAAGAAGGAGGTCTGGTGTATACAACATCTACTTTTAGATCCCTGCAGCTATAACTTTTTTCATTTATATTCATCCTTACTCTTTTCTTTCTCCTAAGGACTCTATCTTATCTAGGATCCTTGCAAATGCCTTACTCTCCAACGTCTTCAGCCTTTCCTGTTCTCTGCTTTTTCTGCTCATCCTGTAGATGTGAGAGGCAGTAAAGCATAGGACTATTCAGATACCCTTGTACCCTGAATTTTTGGGTACAGACCCTGGTGTTGCTGCTTCCTAACTCTGTGACCTTGAACAAATTACTTTGTTTAATAACTTCGCTGTTGCTCACCTCCCTCTTCTGTAAAATAGGGAGAACAATGTATCTTTCTCACAGGGTGCTTAGAAGGATTGTATGAATTAGTTAATGGAAAACACATGGAACAGTGCCTGGCATGCAACAAGTTCTCAATAATTGCACATTATTGTAAGACATTCCAATAAAAAAATAAAAAAAATAAAACTCTCATACATATGTCTTCTCTTAGCAACTCCTTTATCTCTCTTCCCCTCACATTTAAGATTATTATATGCAGCCTTTGGTATTTCCCCATTGCTCTAGTGCTTACTTTTTTTCCTCTTTGTCAAAGGCATTTCTCAACTCTCCCATTAAGCTACTTTTGCTTATAGCTTATAAAAACCAATTTGTGTGTGTGTGCACGTGTGCATATTCTTATATTGACCATTCTGGGGCGTCTGACATTAAACCACATCTTCATTCTTTTAAGTCTCTCCCATGGCCTTCCAAAATACCATTTTCTTTTCTCTCTCTTATTTTTCTGGCCCAATCTTCCTGTCTTTTTCTATGCTTCTCTAATATGGTTGTTATTCTTAGGGCTGTCATTAACCCTGACTTCTTTTTACTTTACTTTTCATTTGTATAAATTTATGGGGTACAAGTGTAATTCGGTACTTGGATAGATTGTGTAGTGGTGAAGCCAGGGCTTTTATGGTGTTTATCACCCAAATAATGTACAGTGTAAGCATTAAGAAATCTCTCACCATCCACCCGCCTCCTACTTCCTCACCTTTCTGAGTCTCACTGTCTATCACTGGACACTCCACATCCGTGTGAACCGTGCCTTCTTTGCAGAGTATCCATTAAAATCTTACATAATCGTACCCACATCCCCTTTCTCCATTTGCATGAGAGGACTATCAAACTGAACTCTGAATTCCAAACTCATCTATCCCAAGGCCTACTTACAATTTTACTTAGTTGTAGAATTGTAAAATTAGTTATAGGCTCCTTAAAATTTCTCATATCCAAACGTACACTATTCATCTTCCCACCAAACATATTCCCCCTTATTTATTCCATATACAAATAAATAGCACCACCATCCACCTGTTGCCAAAGCCAGAAGATGGAATGCCATCTTCCACAATACCTTACTCACACTACCTTGATACCTAGGTGGTCTTAAAGTCTTGAAGATTCTGCTTCCTTGTTACTTCTAAAGTCTGTTTCTACCACTCTACTTCTACTGTCTTTTAGCTAATCTCACAATATTCCATATTTCTTGCCAGGATTATTGCAGTTCCCTCCTGTTAAGTCTCCCCACTTACACTCCAGCTGTGCCAATCTACACTTTACAATTCTGCAGAGATGTCTTTTTAACATGCAAATATGCTTATTTTATTTCTTTGCTTACACATTCCAATAACCCTCTGAATAAAACTCTCAAGTTGCTTAGACTGACACAAGGTTCTCAGGAATGTGTCCCTGTCTGCCTTTCTGCCTCTCCCTTCAAGCATTCCCCTTTGTAAATCCTATGCACTTGTCTGAACACATCGTTTTCTGTCTTTTCTTTTTGTCTTTTTCTTTGAGATGAGGTCTTACAACATTGCCCAGGCTGGTCTCAAACTCCTGGGCTCAAGTGATCCTCTCACCTCAGTCTCCTGAGTAGCTGGGACCACAGGCACGTACCACCAGCACGTACCATCATGCCCTGTGATTCTCTCTCTTCTTTACCTTTCTGGCTTTGCCTGGAATATCTTTTTCTGGCTCTCTGATTGAATTATACTCACCCCTAAGATTTATCTAAGCATTATTTTCTCCTGGAAGCCTTCCCTGACCACCTCTAGCCTGTGTTAAATATCCCTTTGATTCAGTTAGAAGTTAGTTGCAGCTAACGATCTATTTAGCTAGCTTTTTAAAAAGGCAGGGAGTAGGGAGGATTAGGTGCTTCTAAATTATTGGAAGGGTTAGAGGAGCAGGCTGTAGACTGTGTTTCCAGTAGTGACTCCAGAATTAACACTGCAGAACTGACTCACCAAGAGATCACTGTCTCTGCTATGATTAAGAAGTCAGAAAAGAAAAATGATTCGACCATAATTCTTAGCTCTAGGTCCATACTGCCTCTGCCAAGATCCATGTCAGCATAGTATCCAGGAAGCCATGGGCCAAACAGTGGCACCACTGTCCCTGAAAAATCAAAAACCTTCACAACCATGCTTGTCAGTCGAAACAATGCAGCAGTAATAGGTGGCCTCTCCCTCATAGTAGCCACACACATGTTCCAAGTCTTTCAGTCTTTGCTTCTGTTTGGCAGAGGCTAGGTCCATGGGGGAAATGGAGCTGCAAGGAAACTATGAAGTGTAGTCTTTAGTTTTCCAGTCCCAGAGAAGCAGAAAGGCATGCTAGAAGGAGGTTGCAATAAAGTACAGGGATCCAATACATGTATCTGCCTCCCACTTCTTTATGCTCTCATCCCATCATGCACACCTTCCATAACACTACCTACCACTCATGTTCTACTACCTGCCTCATTACCTGTCCCTCTTGTTTGACTAGACTGTAACCTGTTTGAAGACAAAAACTACTCTTATTCATCTCTAAATTGTACCTGGCACATATTAAGTTCTCAGCAAATGCCCATTAAATGAATGAATGAACAAGAAATTTTGCCATTATTTTAGAATTCTATTTTAATCCAACAACCAGCAACTCTTATTAATTCCGTCCCCCAAACAGCCTGCCAACAAGTTTGCATCATCTCACCTATTGCAATCATTTCATTATAAACTTTTATAATTTTGTTCCATGCTGTGGTATAAACTCTATCACCAAATGCCACTGATTTTAGGGAGGTTTTCTCTGTTTCCTGCTCTTAATACCATCACCCCCTCCCCATCACTTCACATCTGACCAGCGGTTACTTTCACACTCCTCTCAAGTTTTAGAGCAGTGGTTGTTACCCTGTGTTGCACCAGGCCCTGGGCCTCCATGGGGTGTTTCTAGGGCCTTTAAACGAAATAGAGGGAGGCTGAGCAGGTAAGGTTCTGACCCCACCTTATCTCCTTTCAACCAGAGCAGCTCTGCTTCAGTCTGATTTGTGTATTGTGTTCCCATACGACTGTGAGAAAGTTTATATTGCTAAACTTTTTTAGCAATATAAAAGTGAAAAAATTTTTAAAAACACTTTAAAAAGCAGTTTCCAAAGGACTTTGTATGTGGATATTGCAGTCATCTTCTTGTATTAAGTTTAATTATGTATGTCTGCTATACTGCATCATTTTGAATCTCCTATGTTTAACTTGATAGAGGTATCCAATAAGCATTTGTTCTTTTGGATTGAAGAGATAAGGTTTAAAGAAGATGTTATGGTAGGCATCAACTTCATGCAGAGCTCTATGGGAGAAACAGGCTAGACTTTTTCTATTTCCCAAGAAAAATGGAAAGTGAGACCCAAAGGGTGTGTTACAGGGACGAATGTTTTAGATCCATCTGAACAACTGTCAGTTTGACCCAAGCAGCCATGGACTGCCTTGTAAAACTCTCCCTGACAGTGAAATCATTTGCCAGGAGTGACGCAGAAGTGATCTCTGTGGGGTTGGCTGTCCCCTCAAAAGACCCTTTGTTTTTGTACCTCCTGATCTCCTGTTTTCATTGCAAGTAGTCCACAATGAAACTCTGGATGGCTCAGTATCTGAATTTTTTGAGACTATAATATCAGCAATATTTTTTTAACCTGGAAAATGAATTGGTTTGATGCTTTTATTTTATTGAATTGGTTGCTGTCTGCTTCTAACTAAAGAAAGTCCCCTAAGGCTATTTTAGAAAGGCAGTCCCAGAACTGAAGTGCTGTCAGATGGGGGAGCCAAGGCGGTTGCCAAAGTAATGTTGGCGTCTTCTGGTCACAGATTTGCTAGGGCAGCACATTTATAGGAAAATTTATAGCTTCTACTCCTTAGGAATAAATGAGAATTCACTTGACTGAGGTAATGAATTATGGGAGCTTCTGTAATTTTTGTCTCTGGGTGGTCAGCAGCTACTTGTCAGCAGCATTAGAAGTCAAGGGTTTACTTTGCTGCCTGTTTTACCTTATGCTTTACTGCACGTTGATTGAGTCTTCCTACTTGGAGGTTGGGTAAAAGTACATTTTATTCCCAGAACAACTAACTTTTTAGTATGAACCAAAAAGATTGCTGATTTATTTCCCTGTCTTAGAATCTTTTGTGTGGTGTGTTTTTGAACATACTGGCAGGGGAGACTATCAATGACCCTGGAGTTGCCATGATTCTCAGAGAATTTTAACACAATATACTTAGAAATGTTGAAAGAATTTACTCTCTGCTGAACCAAGTACCCATCTTTCCTGGAAATGTTTTATACGATTGAAAAGTACCAGATGTAGCTTGATAATTCTGTTTCATTAATATTATTCTAAATAATTCCAGAAGACATGGCTAATTCCTCAGGGAATAATAGTTAGAATAATTAATTGTATTTCTATTTACCTTTCTATTTCCAGAGGTAGTTGTTTAATTAAAGACTTGTGGCATAATATTTTTCTTTATAGGGAAGACTTTGATTTCCTGAATCTCATATATTATGCTAAGGAAACATAGTCAACAAATAAACTTTGAAGAACATGTCTTCATATCAAGACAGGCTATCCTCCTTGATCAGTTAGCCATAGAATAGAAACCAAAACAGAAGTACAATGTATGAATTATATTATAGATATTAGCTAACCTGGATATTCATACTAAATACATGGCTTGTATACAGCACTGTATAGTTAGTGATAGTCAGAATCTTTTATTCTGTAACTTAGTCTGTCCTGTATCACTTAGCATCTTGCACATATATGCACACATTCTGTGTTTGCTGCCCAGTCCTGTTATGTCATCCTGTTACTTATTTGAAACACCAGCTCCTAGAATGGGTATTCTTTCTCATTCAACCATTGTCTTGTAGCAAAAGATCCACCGTTAAATTCTGGTGAAATCACTAGATGAGATGTCTCATTTTCTTAAATGCGATGCTTCATTAGCAAGATAGTTTAGTTATTCAGCATTTGCAACATGGTGAATAAGAGAGGAGTTTATTTAATTGTCCATGGCTTAAGCTGACAGGATTAAAAACCCAGATAGTATGTGTTATAAGCATATGGCCCCTTTTCATGACTAATCACTTGAGATATGTAAATGGTGTCACCATAGAAGCAGCAGAAGGAAATATAAAAATATGTGATATAAGTATGTTTCAGAAGAGGAATAACCAATTATATTATACAGAATCAGTTCTAAAAGAATCAAGAAACATCTATGTGACTAAGGAACAAACAGTGCTTTACTTTATATGCTCAAACAAATAAGTTCCAAACCAAAGTCCAGGATTAAAAGGACTGTCATGAGGGATACAAAATGCTTAGTACAGACACCATCTTTGATGCAAATGTCACAGTTCTAAAAATCACTTGGTAGAGCTGGGCAGCCTTTGAAATTTGGTTCATATGTCACGCTTGTCAGTACAGTATACTATCCGTTCTGCCACAGGCTTAAAATTGGTTCTTTCTTGGTTCATTTGGGGTGTGGGGGAGGGAATGAAAAATTTGTTGCTCATTCATTATATGTACAAGGCAACATCTGTTCCCTGCTAATGTTTTGGCTGCAGTTCTGTCATTAGAGTATGTTAAGTAACCATATAAATGAACTTTCTGGTTGAAATTACTAAGCCAAAGGTGAAAATAGGTAGGCACATTACTTGGGCTAATGTTCAGCTGGGATGTACCAGCTGGTGAAACACTAAGCCTTTTCATGTTGTTTGGTAAATTGTTATGATCCTGACGACTCCAAGTACAATCTGCCCTGGCTGTCCCAGCTGTTCCCATGTGACCCTCTAGATTTTACTATAATCCAGCCACTAAAGGGATAATGCCTAGTACAGCAAGGACTCCAGGACGTTGCTGGAGCATTATGTGCAATATTTTGAATAGCACCTCTGCATATTACCAAACTTTCTGGAAAGGAGACTTCCAATAAAAGACTAGAATGTTTCTACCCCTCAGTATTGAGCAGTATAGAATTATCCATTCAAGTTCCTAACAGGAAGGGGATGCACACCGAAATTAAGATAATCTAATCAGAGTCTATTTATAAGGGAACTATTTACAAGACATTCGTGCACAGGTGGGTGTGTGGAAGGGGCAGGGAGAACCACGGGGGTAGCTCAGTAACCCAGGGCTGAGAGCAGCAAAGCTGCCCTTACCCTGGGTGCTAGTGGATGGAGGAGGGGTGGCTGTAATCTAGAGAAGGCTGCCTTGAGAGAAATGACAATCAACCTGAATCAACTCTAAAGGCCAGGATTGCAATTAGCTATGGACAACTCAGAGGCCTATTTCCTTTAAGAGCCTCCATTGGCGCAACCCAGTGGGAAGCTAAGAAGTAGGATAGCCCATTGACATGGTCTACAGGCTGTGACTCCTGGGGAAGTGCTCAGGGTGAAGAGGTTGAAAATGGACCTGGGTGGGCAAAGGGAAGACACCCAGCCCACCATCCAATTATTGCCCTTCTCCTGTGGAATTATTTAAAATAGTTCACATCCCACATGAAGTACTCTACAGTTCACAAAGATGAAATATTAAAGATTTAGCTCATTTCTTTAGGTGTATCACATTGGATTAGGATATGCATCTTTTTGTTTTGTTAACTAAGTTCATTATCCGTGTTATACTTAATACCAAGCCAAATGCATTTCTCTCAAATTGATTTTTCGCAATCAGATTTATACCAAGTTTTGATATTAACATGCTAAAGAACAAATATGTATGGAATTGTTCAGCAGAGATTCCTGAAAATAAAGTGACAGAAACTGACAGATGTAATTACTCCTGTAGTAGGGCAGTGTAATTATTTATTCTCCATAACATCCTTGTGATGTCTGCAAGTGTGAAAATACATCTGAGTAAAAACATACTGTCCGTCTTGGAGAGATCACAATTATTTCTTACCATACTAACTCATGTTTCTTCCCCATACCAGAACAGATGCTTACTATTTACATATTGAAAGATCAAGAGATAGATTATAGGCCAAAGAGAAGCTGTACTGCCTTTTGCCTTTGTTCCTTTCTAGCCCCACCTTCAAAATGTTGAGCATCCAGCAGCCTTGGTCAGAATAGATTTGTGCTGCCTGCTACTTGGTGCCAGGTTCTGGTTATCTATTGCCACATACACTCCTTTGGCATCTTCAGACTTTCAGGGAACGACAGGGTAGTGGAGCACATGTGTGGCTAGCTAGTAGCAGGAGAAATGGCTTTCAAGATGTGGGACAGAAAAAATCCTATCGCTCTAATGACATAGTTAATTTGGGAATATTGCCACTGCCTTAATCCATGAGGACCCTAAGCCACACTAGGGTGT
The DNA here is from genome assembly GCF_001604975.1 of Cebus imitator. NCBI lineage: Eukaryota > Metazoa > Chordata > Mammalia > Primates > Cebidae > Cebus > Cebus imitator. The sequence continues at coordinate 889,846 of NW_016107847.1, read as the reverse complement.
CTGGACCAGTTATACCCAGGAGTAACATTCTTATCCTCACTGCTGGTGACAGGGGAGAGCTGAGTTCTAGGTTCCAGTTAGGCGAATCATGTAATTTCTCACAAGATGGCTATCATATTTGACTTAAGAGTTTTGTGACGGCTGCTCAGCACTCTGGTGGCCTGCCCTGGCCAGCAGACACTTTCCTTTTAGCCAAGATCCTGGAATGCCATGTCTACTCCTTTGTCAACTACACCTTTTGCACTCAGGGTACTGTGAGCTCTCCTTTGTACTGTACTAAGAAAATTATAATGTCCTCACCTCTTAGGATAAAACCTAGTGCAAATATACACAGCTTTGGATTTGGAGAAGTGTTTCATCCCAGTGGAAGAGGAAAGGAAATGAGTTTTAAAATTCTCTGAAAACTGAGTTTTTTTTTGTTTAACTATATGCTTCAATTGGGTTGCAAGAAACTTGGATAATGAAAAAGTTACAGATAATTCTAAGTCACCAAACATTAGTTAAAGGTCTACTGAGTGCCCAGCACTGTACCAGGTACTAAAACATGATAGAATGTGATGTCTACCTTGGCCTCAAGAGACCTGTGGTCTGACAGGAGAGCACATTTAGACTTAGGAGCACCAGGAGTACAGAGTAGGGAGCTGTTAGAAGGAGAGTGGCAACAGGGAAGACACCACTTTTTAGAAGAGGTGACACCTGAGCTAGACTTTGAAGGATAAATTCTTAGCAGAGGAAACAACCTAGGTAAAGGTATGGAGTATGAAAAACACATGATCGGTTCGGAGAAGGCATGGTTGAGGCCGATGGGTCTGGTGAGAAGCAAAGACTGTCCTGGGGATCCTGGTGCTCGGAGTTTGGACTTTATCCGTTATGCAATGGGGAGGTCATTATAAGATCTTAAACCAGGCAGGGACATGGTCAGTTGGACATGAATCATCAGCCTCATGTGCAGGAGATTAACTAAATATTCCTGTTCCAAACGTTTATATTGGACCTTAGCATACACTAAATAGCTTTCCAATGCACTTTAATTTAAATTAGCAGTGAAATTAATTGTATGTCAGTCAACAGACAGAAACCACATTAATTATTTTTAACAGAGCGAATTTAATATAAAGAATCGTTAACTCAGTGTGGAAGAACTGAAAAGACAAAGAGTACCTTAAAGTATTCATGTTGGTAGTAACTGAAGGACAGCCCTAGGACTAGAGGGACATGGGAAGAGGTCAGAATTATTAAAAAGTTTCTGGGGATGGGAGGATGGTGATAGGGGTTTGTACGCTATGAAGTTTGTGAATATTAGAAAGACTTCAAACTCTAATGAACTGTTGCTACTGAATGAACTGCCTCTGCCAGGGCGAAGGAGTAGGCTGTGGAGGCAGTGACAAGTAGGAAGCAACCAGAAAGCAAACGAGAAAAAACAGGTCCCTTCTTCCTTTTCCAGCCTTGCCCTCTTTGTCTAGCACTCCTTGACAAAGCCTACTCTGGAGCCACCATGCCAGAGTCCCAGCCCAGGGCCACAAGTCAAAGCATAGAAGTTTACAGATGAGAGATTATAGTTTCATAACTAGCCCAATTGCCATTCCCAGGGTGAGTATCATGGATTACAAAAAACAGGCAGGCATCCTAGGAACTAAAGATGTCCTAAGACTTATTGCATAAGACTTATTTGCATCCCACCTCACAAGACTGTTGTCTTGTAGAGCATGGAACTTTAGGTGTAAGACATGAATGGGCCCAGCTCATCAAAAGGTGAGCAGTGTCATCTTGGGTCTACAACCTCGTGCCTCTCCTCTCGGTCGTCTTGGATTATCTGAGGCATATATATCATTGATAGAAAAATCTTTACCTCCTTTAGTTCTTCTACTCCATTAATGTCCCTGCAAGTACTTTGCTTAGAGCCTTTGTGTAGGCCTTTGTACTTGTTTGTAGAGTTAAACTCAGGTGTCTTGGGGTCATATGGATTAAGCATTTGGTTATGTGCTGCTTGTGTTTTTCTCCAGTTGATTTCTGTACCTAAGTCTTGTCATACCTAGGTGGCAGTCTTTTTGAGGGCAGGTCTGTCTGGTGAGAAAGCACAGATTTAGAGTTGACAGCACAAAGTTCAAATCCCAGTTCTATCACTTACTAAATTAGTAAACGTCACTTAACTAAAGTCAGCAAGTGACTTAATCTCCTTAAGTCTTAGTTCCTCATCTGCAAAATGGTGGGCAGTATCTATTTTTGTTAGGTTGTGCTGGTGAAGCGAAATGATATCATAACATAGAATCTGGTACTTAGCAAGTGTTAAATGATGAACTTACCTTTTCCTTTCTTTATTTTCTATCTCTGTAACATATCGTTTTATACCAAGAATGCAGTACTACCAAATAGAGTAGTTGTGGAATTCTTTTAGGAGAGAAACTGAAATATCTTTATACAATGTCCCTTCTTCCCAGGCACCTAGAACATTGGGTACACCAATAACACTTTAAAAAAATATATAATGACTGGAAGTTATTTCTAAAAAGGAAGGTCATCTTCAGTGTACGTAGACATGAGCTGCCGGATATTCTGTCAGAACAATAGCTATTCAATGTGTTAGTTTCAAAGCTGGCACCGACAAGCTAGTGTTTCAGTGTTATTCCCATACAAACAAATATCAAGCAAAATTTCCATGACCCAATAGATTGGTGTAAACAACTCACTGCAAGAATTTTTTACATGTAAACCTATGTCATTCGTTCAAATGCTCCATGCTTTCCGGGAGTTTTGTAAGTACAGCTTAAGAAATAATGATTTTTTAACATGGTCTGATGGGAAAGTCCTTTAAAAGCACTGAAACATTAACAGGCTGCCCAAAGCGTGCGGGCTGCCAGAGGTCCTGACTCCTGGGCCAAATAATAATGACAGGCTTTCTATTTTTAAATAGTAGTTAGCGTTTGATAGCAGTTAATATTTGCAGTGACCTTTACAGCTATTGTTATTAGTTATTCCTCCCAGCAGCTCTTTGAACAAAATGACACAACTATTTTTACTCAACTCCCCCAACTCCTTCTCCTTCCACTACACTCACAGGATCAGTGGGATTCTCAGCACATCGTGATGACATTTGCTTAGGTGTAGGCTCCATTTCCTCACGAGCAGTGATCTCAGTGATAAAGAATCTTTTCAAGTCAAAACAATATTAAATATGGTGTGTTTTAATATATCCCATGTGAGTCAGATCATGTCACTTCTCTGCTTAAAACCCTGCAACAATTCCCCATCTCACTCAGTGGAAAGCCAGCATCTTTACAGTGGCCTGGAAGACCTGTATAATCAACCCCTCCTTCACTGCTTGCACTGACCTTCCACTCCTCATCCCAATCCCAGCCCTGCCCTAGTCACATAGGCCTCCTTGTAGCAACTGCAGCCACAGGGGCTCTTGTCTTAGGCCTTTGCACTGGATGTTTCTTCTGCCTGAGATGTTCTTCCTTCACACGTGGCTGCCTCTGACGCCTTCAGCTTTTACTTAGATGTCATCTTTTCAATAAGGTCTCCCTGCCAACCTAATTTAACACTGCAGCTGTGATCAAGTACTTATTGCCTCTTAATGTACTGTATCATTTACGCAGTTACTATGTTTACTGTTTATTTTCTCTCCCCTCCACAAGACTGTAAAATCCACAAAAGCAGAGATACTTGTTCATTTAGTTCACATCTATATATAGACTAAGCACCTAGAACAATATATGTAGAAGGCACGTAGTAAATATGTGTTAGATGAACAAATACTATTTTTCTAAAGGTTGTTGTAATAGGTTTGACCTGTAGACTTATAATGTGTCTCAATATGTGGTTTATCATTATAATCTTTAGCAGTAGTTCCTAAGCTTGTTTTCCAACCATAGCAAACAGTTCATTTTGTTAGTAATTCTGTAGAGCTAAATGAAGCACACAAATTCTTAAGGTTGGAAGGAAGTGCTGCAGCATAGAAATGGATTTTGTAGATGTTCCAGTTCAACCACCCATCTATTCTAATCCCGTCAATTGCACATCCATGGGCATTGCATCTCTCCATCTTTACAGAAAGGGAGAAGAGGACAGAGGTAAAAGAATAGGTGAGGTGGGAGGATCACGAGGTCAAGAGATTGAGACTATCCTGGCCAACATGGTGAAACACCGTCTCTACTAAAAATACAAAAAAATTAGCTGGGCATGGTGGCACGCACCTGTAGTCCCAGCTACTCGGGAGGCTGGAGGCTGAGGCAGAATTGCTTGAACCCGGGAGGCGGAGGTTGCAGTGAGCCAAGGCTGCACCACTGCACTCCAGCCTGGCACCTGGTGACGGAGTGAGACTCTGTCTCAAAAAAAATACATAAATAAAATAAAATAAAAAATAAAAGAATAGGTTCTGTGATCAGGAGGCCCTATCATGTAATTCTTGTTCCACCATGTCAGCTGTGTGACCTTGAACAAGATACTTTAGCCTCTTTCAGCCTCAGTTTCCACATCTGTAAAACAGTGATAAAAACAACTGCTATCTCATAGCTGTTTTTTTTTTACTAACATTTTTTAATTGTGGCAAAATACATATAAAATGTACCATCTTACCCAATTTGAAATGAACAGTCTAGTAATATTAAATACATTCATAATTTTATGCAATCATTACCATCATCCATCTCCATAACTCTTTCATCTAGTAACATGGAAACTCTATACCTGCTAAACAATAACTCTCATTTCTGCCTCATCCCAGCCACTGGAAATCACTATTCTACCTTCTGTCTTTATGATTTTTAAAAAATTGTTTTAATTTTTTAATATTTTATTGCACTTTTGGTTCTGAGGTACATGTGAAGAACATGCAGGATTGTTGCATAGGTACATACATGGCAATGTTGTTTGCTGCCTCCATTCCTGTTACCTATGTCTGGCATTTCTCCCCCATGTTATCCTTCCTGAACTCCCTACCCACCGCTGTCCCTCCCCTAGTCCCCCGCAACAGACCCCAGTGTGTAGTGCTCCCCTCCCTGTGTCCATGTGTTCTCATTGTTCAACACCCACCTATGAGTGAGAACATGCGGTGTTTTATTTTCTACTCCTGTGCCAGTTTGCTGAGAATTATGGTTTCCAGGTTCATCCATGTCCCTACAAAGGACATTGTTTTTTATGGCTGCATAGTATTCTATGGTGTATATGTGCCACATTTTCTTTATCCAGTCTATCATTGATGGCATTTGGGTTGGTTCCAGATCTTTGCTATTGTAAACAGTGTCGCAGTGAGCATACATATGCATGTGTCTTTATAATAGAACTATTTATAATCCTTTGGATATATACCCAGTAATGGGATTGCTGGGTCAAATGGAATTTCCATTTCTAGGTCCTTAAGGAATCGCCCCACTGTCTTCCACAATGGTTGAACTAATTTACACTCCCACCAACAGTGTAAAAGTGTTCCTATTTCTCCACATCCTATCCAGTATCTGTTGTCTCCAGATTTTTTTAATGATTGCCATTCTAACTGGTGTGAGATGGTTTCTCAATGTAGTTTTGATTTGCATTTGTCTAATGACCATTAATGATGAGCATCATTTCATATGTTTGTTGGCCTCATATATGTCTTCTTTTGAAAAGTGTCTGTTTATATCCTTTGCCCACTTTTGAATGGCTTTGTTTTTTTCTGGTGAATCTGTTTTAGTTATTTGTAGATTATGGATATAAGCCCTTTGTCAGATGGGTAGATTGCAAACATTTTTTCCCATTCTGTTGGTTGCTGGTTCACTCTAATGATTGTTTCTTTTTCTGTGCAGAAACTCTGGAGTTTAATTAGATCCCATTTGTCTATTTTGGCTTTTGCTGTCAATGCTTTTGGTGTTTTAGTCATGAAGGCCTTGCCTATGCCTATGTCCTGAATGGTTTTGCCTAGATTTTCTTCTATGGTTTTTATGGTGTTAGGTCTTATGTTGAAGTCTTTAATCCATCTGGAGTTAATTTTAGTGTAAGGTGTCAGGAAGGGGTCCAGTTTCTGCTTTCTGCACATGGCTAGCCAGTTTCCCAACACCATTTATGAAACAGGGAATCCTTTCACCATTGCTTGTTTTTGTCTGGTTTGTCAAAGATCAGATGGTTGTAGATGTGTGGCATTGCCTCTGAGGCTTCTGTTCTGTTCCATTGGTCTATATCTCTGTTTTGGTACCAGTACCATGCCATTTTGATTACTGTAAGCTTGTAGTATAGTTTAAACCCAGGTAGTGTGATATCTCTGACTTTGTTCTTTTTGCTTAGAATTGACTTGGCTATGTTGACTCTCTTTTGGTTCCATATGAGGTTTAAAGTGTTTTTTTCCGGTTGTGTGAAGAGGGTCATAGGTAGCTTGATGGGGATGGCATTGAATCTATAAATTACTTTGGGAAGTATGGCCATTTTCACAATATTCATTCTTCCTAACCATAAGCATGGAATGTTTTTCCATCTGTTTCTGTCCACTCTTATTTCCTTGAGCTGTGGTTAGTAGTTCTCCTTGAAGATGTCCTTTACATCCATTGTTAGTTGTATTCCTAGGTATTTTATTCTCTTTGTAGAAATTGTAAATGGAAGTTTGTTCTTGATTTAGCTCTCTTTAAGTCTGTTATTGGTGTATAGGAATGCTTGTGGTTTCCGCACATTGATTTTGTATCCTGAGATTTTGCTGAAGTTGCTTATCAGTTTAAAGAGATTTTGGGCTGAGGCAATGGGGTCTTCTAAATATACAATCATGTCGTCTGCAACTAGAGACAATTTGACTTCCTCCTTTCCTAATTGAATACCCTTTATTTCTTTTTTTTTTTTATTGTCTGATTGCTCTGACTAGAACTTCCAATACTATATTAAATTGAATAGGAGTGGTGAGAGAGGGCATCCTTGTCTAGTGCCAGATTTCAAAGGAAATGCTTCTAGTTTTTGCCCATTCAATATGATATTGGCTGTCGGTTTGTCATAAATAGCTTTTATTATTCTGAGATACATTCCTTCGATACCTAGTTTATTAAGAGTTTTTAGCATAAAGGGCTGTTGAATTTTGTCAGGCCTTCTCTGCATCTATTGAGATAATCATGTGGTTTTTGTCTTTGGTTCTGTTTATGTGGTGAATTATGTTTATAGACTTGCGTATGTTGAACCAGCCTTGCTTCCCCGGGATGAAGCCTACTTGACCGTGAAAGATAAGCTTTTTGATGTGCTGTTGCAATCGGTTTGCCAGTATTTTATTGAAGATTTTTGCATCTGTGTTCATCAGGAATATTGGCCTGAAGTTTTCTTTTCTTGTAGCGTCTCTGCCGGGTTTTGGTATCAGGATGATGTTTGTCTCATAAAATGATTTGGGAAGGATTCCCTCTTTTTGTATTGTTTGGAATAGATTCAGAAGGAGTGGTACCAGCTCTTCTTTGTATGTCTGGTAGAATTCGGCTGTGAAGCCATCTGGACCTGGGCTTTTTTTGGTTGATAGGCTGTTAATTGCTGCCTCAACTTCAGCCCTTGTTATTGGTCTATTCAGGGTTTCGGCTTCTTCCCGGTTTAGGCTGGGGAGGGTGTAAGTGTCCATGAATTTATCCATTTCTTCCAGGTTTACTGGTTTATGTGCATAGAGTTGTTTGTAGTAATCTCTGATGGTAGTTTGTATTTTTATGGATTCGGTTGTGATATCCCCCTTATCATTTTTTATTGCATCTATTTGATTCTTTTCCCTTTCCTTTTTTATTAATCTGGCTAGTGGTCTGTCTATTTTGTTGATTTTTTCAAAAAACCAGCTCCTGCTTTTATTGATTTTTTTAAGGGTTTTTTGTGTCTCTATCTCCTTTAGTTCTGCTCTGATCTTAGTTATTTCTTGTCTTCTGCTAGCTTTTGAGTTTGTTTGATCTTGCTCCTTTAGCTCTTTCAATTTTGACAACAGGGCATCAATTTTAGATCTTTCCTCACTTCTCATGTGGGTGTTTATTGCTATAAATTTTCCTCAACACAGTGCTTTAAATATGTCCCAGAGATTCTGGTATGGGTACATTGTGTCTTTGTTCTGGTTGGTTTCAAAGAACATCTTTATTTCTGCCTTCATTTCATTGTTTATCCAGTCAACATTCAAGAGCCAGTTGTTTAGTTTCCATGAAGTTTTGTGGTTCTGAGTTGGTTTCATAATCTTGAGTTCTAAATTGATTGCACTGTGGTCTGAGAGACTGTTATTATTTCCATTCTTTTGCATTTGCGGAGGAGTGATTTACTTCCAATTATGTGGTCCATTTTAGAGTAGGTGTGATATGGTGCTGAGAAGAATGTATATTCTGTGGATTTGGGGTGGAGAGTTCTGTAAATGACTTTTAGGTTTGCTTGGTCCAGATGTGAGTTCAAGTCCTGGATATTCTTGTTAATTTTCTGTCTTGTTGATCTGTCTAATATTGACAGTGGAGTGTTAAAGTCCCCCACTATTATTGTGTGGGAGTCTAAGTCTCTTTGTAGGTCATTAAGAACTTGCTTTATGTATCTAGGTGTTTCTCTATTGGATGTGTGTATATTTAGGATTGTTAGCTCTTCTTGTTGCATTGATCATTTTACCATTACGTAATGTCCTTCTTTGTCTCTTTTGATCTTTGTTGGTTTAAAGTCTATGTTATCAGAGACTAGAATTGCAACTCCTGCGTTTTTTTGCTCTCCACTTGCTTGGTAAATCTTCCTCCATCCCTTTATTTTGAGACTGTGTGTATCTTTGCATGTGAGATGGGTTTCCTGGATACAGCACACCAATGGGTTTTGACTTTTTATCCAATTTGCCAGTCTATGTCTTTTGATTGGAGCATTTAGTCCATTTACATTTAAGGTTAATATTGGTATGTGTGAATTTGATCCTGCCATTTTGATGCTAGCTGTTTGTTTTGCCCATTAGTTGACACAGTTTCTTCATTGTGTCGATGCTCTTTACCATTTGGTACATTTTTGGAGTGGCTGGTACTGGTTGTTCCTTTCTATGTTTAGTCCTTCTTTCAGGAACTCTTGTAAGGCAGGCCTGGTGGTGATAAAATCTCTGAGTAATTGCTTGTTCCTAAAGGATTTTATTTCTCCTTTGCTTATGAAGCTTATTTTGGCTGGATATGAAATTCTAGATTGAAAGTTCTTTTCTTTAAGGATGTTGAGTATTGGCCCCCACTGTCTTCTGGCTTCTAGGGTTTCTGCCGAGAGATCTTCTGTGAGTCTGATGGGCTTCCCTTTGTGGGTAACCCAACCTTTCTCTTTGGCTGCAATTAGCATTTTTTCCTTCATTTCAGCCCTGGTAAATCTGACGATTATGTGCCTTGGGGTTGCTTTTCTTGAGGAATACGTTTCTAGTGTTCTCTGTATTTCCTGGACTTGAATATTGGCCTGGCTTGGTAGGTTGGGGAGGTTCTCTTGGATAATACCCTTAAGAGTGTTTTCCAGCTTCAATTCATTCTCTCCATCACATTCAGGTACACCGATCAAATGTAGATTAAGTCTTTTCACATAATCCCATGTTTCTTGGAGGCTTCGTTCATTTCCTTTTACTCTTTTTGCTTTAATCTTGCCTTCTCATTTTATTTCATTGGGTTGATCTTCAGTCTCTGATATCCTTTCTTCTGCTTGGCCCATTCGGCTATTTAAATTTGTGTATGCTTTGTGAAGCTCTTGTTTTGTGTTTTTCAGCTCCATAAATTCATTTATATTTCTCTCTAAGCTATTTATTCTTGTTAGCATTTCATCAAATCTCTTGTCAAGGTTCTTTGTGTCTTTGCATTGGGTTAGAACATGTTCTTTTAGCTCAGAGAAGTTTGTTATTATCCCCTTTCTGAAGCCTGTTTCTGTCAATTCATCAGACTCATTTTCTATCCAGCCTTGTTCCTTTGCTGGTGAGGAATTGTGATCCCTTGGAGGAGGAAAGGTGTTATGGTTTTGGGTGTTTTCATCCTTTTTGCACTGGTTGCTTCCCATCTTTGTGGATTTATCTACCTGTGGTCTTTGTAGTTGGTGACTTTCAAATGGGGTCTCTGAGTAGATGTCCTTTTTGTTGCTGATGAAGTTATTTCTTTCTGTTTTTTAGTTTTCCTTCTAACAGTTAGGCCCCTCTGCTGTAGGACTGCTGGAGGTCTACTCCAGACCCTGCTTGCCTGGTGATCACCTGCAGTGGCTGCTGAACAGTAAGGGTTTCTGCCAGTTTCTTCTCCTCTTATCTTTGTCCCAGAAGGATACCTGCTAGATGTCAGCCTGAGCCCTCTTTTATGAGATGTCTTTTTGGTTATAACAGGGATCAGGGAGCTGCTTGAGGAGACAGTCTTTCCCTTATAGGAGCTCAAGTGCTGATCTCTGAGCTTCGTTGTTCCATTCAGAGCTGCTGGGCAGGTACATTTAAGTCTGCTGCAGCGGAACTCATAACCACCTTTTTTTCCCAGGTGCTCTGTCCCAGGAAGGTGGGGCTTTATTTTAAGTTCCTGACATGCTGCTGCCTTTTTTCAGAGAGGCCCTGCCCAGCAAAGAGGTAGCCTAGTCACAGTCTGCCAGCAGAGGCATTGCTGAGCTGCCGTGGGCTCCGGCCAGCTGCTGTGTGAACTTCCTTGTGGTTTTGTTTATAGAGGTATAGTTAGAACTGCTTTGGTAATGGCGGTCTGCCTCAGTATTGGCAGAGTGTCTCTGTAATGGCAGACTGTCTCTGTAAAGGCAAACTGCCTCGGTAATGGCGGATTGCCTCAGTAGTGGTAGACTGCCTTGGTAATGGCAGACACCCTTCTCCCTACAGAGCTGGACCATCCTGGGTCCAGCTGTGCTTGCTGTGAAACTCTCAATACAGAGTGTTTCAGATTGCTGGTCTTTGTGGGGATGGGATCTGCCGAGCCAGATCACCTGGCTCCCTGTTTCAGCGCCCTTTTTTTCAGTTGAATGGGTGACTCTGTCTCCCAGGCGCCGGTTGAAACAGTGCCCAGATTTGTATGAGTTTTTCTGTGGAGACCCACTACACCAGCTGAAAAAGTGCTGGAGACTTGTGGTGCTTTTCCACCTGGGAATCTCCTGGTCTGTGGGCAGTAAAAATTCATTTGAAGATGCGGTGATCACTCACCCTCTGCATTCTCTCTGGGAACTGCACTCCAGAGCTGTTCTTATTTGGCAATCTTGGATTGTCCTGTCTTTATGATTTTGTTTACTCTGAGTATCTCACATACATAGAAAATAGAGTCTTTCTGTGACTGGCTCATTTCACTTAGCATAATGACTTCCAAGTTTCTCCTTTTCGTAGCATATGCCAGAATTTCCCTCCTCTTTGAGGTTGAATAGTATTTCTTTGTATATATATGCCATATTTTGTTTATCCATTTATCTATCCATGGACTTTTGTGTTGCTTTCATATTCATAGGGTTTTGTGATGATTAATGAACTAAGGGAGGTAGAATTTGGCATGTAGTAAGCACTAAATAAATACTAGCTGCTGTTATTATTAATTCTGGTTTTTAGAAAGTCCTTAACGTTAAGCTTATTTAAGTCTTACTGAGTTATATACAACTGATATAACCCATGATACATAACCCACTTTAATTACCTGGAGAGTACTACAAATAATAGATTATCTTTTATTCCTCTATTAATTGCCAGGACATCTACCTGCTCATATTAACAGAAAGCCCAATATCTCTCTCGTAAGACCCTACCACCTCTCACCTCTTCTAAACACCCAAAATTGCCAAGAACACTCTGGTCTTAAGTCATTCCAAAAAGGCTAGTTCCAGTTCTAAAAGCAAGCAGAAAAAAAAACTGAGGCGTCCAAGTGGTCTGCCAATATTGCCGCTTCTTCCTGTGGGATAATATTGAAAACTGGCTCCACACAGGCCAGCAGCCACTTCCCCACCACTGCAGGGATTCTCTCACTGACCTAGGTCTTCTTCATGGACCTATACTTGGACTTCAGGATTACAGCTCTTTAGTTCATAGTGCTCAGTCATTGTTCTCAAATCACACCCACAACGAGAAGAGTTTCTAGTCTCAGCCATGGGATACATGGGACCAGCCTCGTCACATCCCTGGCATCCTTAATCCTGCTGGTAACCCTGGATCATCAGTCTAGACTGTCTCTTGGAATGTCTCATGGTGAGTTTCCTCTTTGGAAGTTTTGGTGTCCTTTTCTCCCCCTGGCTTCTTGTGGGATCTATCCTAACCCATCAGGAAGATTCTAATAATGTCTCCCCCAAGGAGGCTCCTTGACCTCCCTGCAATTATTCCACGTTTCATCAGAGACCAGCTCTGCATAACAGGGACATTGGAGGGGCAGGCTTTGTCAGGCCACACGTAACTTCTACTAGACTCTCCCCTCCAAGGCAACAGAGTATAAATATCTTATAGCATCATAAGTAAGAGTGGCCACTTAATGACTCTTCGCCAAATCGGGAGGATCTGTGTCCACTGAGACACAAAAGTAACTGTCGTTACCCAGCTAATTAATTTCAGGTTGCTTCCTACCAGATACTGTGTTATACTCTGTTCACTGGGTCTGGTTCTACATTTTTTTTTAAGCAATGGGGTCATGCTGTGTTGCCCAGTCTAGAGTGTAATGGTGAGGGCATAGCTCACTGCAGCCTCTAACTCCTGGGCTTAGGTGATCTTCCTGCTTCTGCCTTCCAAGTAGCTAGGACTTGGAAGGCACATGCCGCAGAAACTGGCTAATTGAATTTTTTTGTTTAAGTGAAGAGGTCTCTCTGTGTTGCCCAGGCTGGTATCAAACTCCTGGTCTCAAGTGATTTTCCTACCTTGAACTTCCAAATTGTTGGGACTACAGGCATGAACCAACTCACCCAGCCTCTTTCTACTTCCTGATGTCAGTTGAAACCTCTTCCTTCTTTACTAAATAAATACCCATTGGCTTCAGATTGTTTAGTTCTCCACTGGCTCCCCAGTTTACTCATTGGGTAATCTTAGTCACATTTTTAACAATCACAGTTGATGTTTATTGACCTTACTATTTGCCCAGTACTGTGCTAAGTGCTGTAATATAGTCTAATATATTAACAAGTATAGTCTTTAAACAACCCCATCTACAAAAAGGGTAACTGAGACTTAGGAAGGCCTAGTAGTATGCCTAAGGTCACATATCTGCTAGAATTTGAACACGGGCTCTTGGGCTCCAGAGCCCAAAATGATGCAATACTGTATCTCTAACTCAAATTTATAGAACAGAGATGCTTATCTCAGAGTGTTGCAGTAAGGATTAGATGCAATAAAGTATGAAAAGTGATTAGCACTGGCTCTGTAAATGTTCAAAAAATGTTCATTTGCCACCCTTTTCCTTCCATTCAAGTGAGCATCTCATATCTTAAATACTGCACATTTTTAAAGTGCCTGACACAGAGTGGGTGCTCAGTGGGTGGTAACTACTCCCATTATTACAGTCTGTGCTTTGAAGTCCCCTCCCAGTCCTGACTGTTCTCCTCTAGTTCAGTTGGATTTTTTTTTTCTTTCTTTTTTTGAGACAAGTTCTCACTCTGTTATCCAGGCTGGAGTGCAGTGGTGTGATCATGGCTCTCTACGGTCTCAAACTCCTGGGCTCAAGAGATCCTCCCACCTTAGCCTCTTAAATAGCCACCATGCTCAGTGAATTTTTTTCATTCTTTGTAGAAACAGGGTCTCATTGTGTTGCCCAAGCTGGTCCTGAACTCCTGGCCTCAAGTGATCCTCTGCCTCAGTCTCCCAAAATGCTGGGATCTAAAATCCAATCTAAGATCCAAATCAGGCATGAGCCACCACACCCAGCCTCAGCTGTATCTTAGATTTTGGTGGCCAGAACTGCACATGCTATACCAGGTGGGCTTGGATAAAGCGCAGTAGAAGGGGGCAATCACCTCCCTCCCCAGGGCACTGTGTCCTATTACCTAAGGCTTAAGAGACATTACAATTTTAGCTAGTCCATTTACACTGTCAGTATTGAGATTGTGCTCAATCAAATCCTTGACATCTCTTTACTTAAGCTGTTGCTTATGTGTTTCTTTCTTATAAAATTAGGATCATGCTGTTTGCCATTCAAAATGTATTCTGAACCTGACACTTTCTACCATTTTTTCCTAATGTAAGCCACCTCTATCTTTTTCTTAAACTATTATAAAACTACTAAACTATCCCCTAAAATTGGTTTCCCTGCGTCCTTCTTACTCCACTACACTCTATTATCCAAAAAATAACCATGTGATCCTTTAAAATCACGATTCTCTCTTGCTCAGAGCCATCCAGTGACTTCCCATATCACATAAAATGAAACCCCAGTCGCTGCTTACTCTGGCCTACAGGGGCCTGTGTGATGGGCCTTCTCCTGCTTCTTTCTTCGTTTCTCTCTGTTCTCCCCTTTGCTTACCTACTCCGTCTCCAGGGCTTTTTTCCAGTTCAAGCCTTTTCCTGTTGAGAACCTTTGCTCTTTCCAGGGCTACATGGCTCAGTCCATTTCAGTCCCTGATGCCATACCGTCTCTCAGGGACCACCTTCCCCAAACAGTACCTCTGCCTCCATCATTCTCCTCTCCCTTTCCCTGATTCATTTTCCTTATTACAGTAATTAAATATTCTTCTGTAACATGATTCTATTTTTATTTATGTATGTATTTATTTGCTTGCTTATTTGTACCCTGTGATCTACATTTTCCTATTCTCCCACCTGTGGCCTCTGGTAATGACTGTTCTACTCTCTGCCTCTATGTATTTGACCTTTTTTTTTTAAGGTGGAGTCTTGCTCTGTCGCCTAGGCTGGAGTGCAGTAGTGCCATCTCGGCTCATTGCAACCTCTGCCTCCTGGGTTCAAGCGATTCTCCTGCCTCAGCCTCCTGAGTAGCTGGGAGTACAGGCACCTGCCACCACACCTGGCTAATTTTTATATTTTTAGTAGAGACAGGGTTTTACCATATTGGTCAGGCTGATCTTGAACTTTTGACCTCCCAAAGTGCTGGGATTACAGGCATGAGCCACCGCACCCAGCCGTATTTGATTTTTTTAAGATTCTACATATAAGTGAGATAATACAATATATTATTTTTGTGTTTGGCTTATTTCACTTAGCATAATTTCCTTTTTATGTTCTCACAAATGGCTGGATCTCCTTTAATGGTGACTAATATCCCATTGTGTATATATTCACATCACAAATTCTGTTTTTATTCATCTGTTGAAGGACAACTTTAGTTGTTCCATATCTTGACTATTGTGAATAATGCATTGAACATAAGAGCACAGTTATTTTTATGAGGTAGTGATTTCATTTCCTTTGGGTATATACCCAAAAGAGGATGCCAGGTCATATTATAGTTCTATCTTTAATTTATTTAGGAACTTCCATACTGTTTTCCACAATGGCTGCACCAATCTACATTCCCACCACATTGCACAGCGGTTCCTTTTCTCCATACCCTTGTCAACACTAATCTCTTGTCATCTTATAATTACCGACCTAACAGGTGTGAAATAGCTCATTGTGATTTTGATTTTCATTTCCCTATGATTAGTTATGCTGAGTAGCTTTTCATATACCTGTTGGCCATTTTTATACTTTCTTTGGAGAAATGTCTATTCAGGTCCTTTGCCTATATTTTAATCTGGCTATTGATTTTTTTTTGCTGTTGAGTTGTGTGTGTTCCTTATATATTTTGGATATTAACACCTTATCAAATACATTAACCGCTTCTCAAATGCATGGTTTGCAAATATTTTTCTCCCAGCCTGTAGGCTGCCTTTTCATTTGGATTGTTTCCTTTGCTGTGTAGAGCTTTTTAGTTTGATGTAGTCCCACTTGTTATTTTTGCTTTTGTTGCCTGTAACATGATTTTAATGGCTGTAACATTCTATTATATGTATGTACTATAAGTCTCCTGTTGTTAGACTTTTGGGGTGATATAAGTTATAGTCAGTATTTTATTTTTATAGCTTTCATCTTGTGAGATTCCATCATTTTAGCCTGACAAAAGTAGTTGGGATCCTATTTATAATAATAATTTCTATAATCAGGTACTGTTTTAAATGCTTTATGTACTAATTTGATCTACCTCATTTACTGAGATATATGCAATTATTATCCCCATTTTCCAGATAGGGAAATTGAGTCCGAGAGTATAAGTATCGTCTTTAACATTACACAACTAGTAAGTGGCAGAGCTGAGATTCAGACAGGTCCTCAGACAGATCTCTACTTCCCTCCTCCACCTCACCAGCTGCCTCCTGATCTTTCTCCCAGCAGATGTCAGCAAACTTCCTTTGTCTTGCAGGTCATTACTGTTTTTTTGTATAGAGAAGCACTGAAGACCAAGTCATGTACTGTTCAAATCTTTGTAGAGAATAATATTATCCTGTTCTCCAGTCCTTTTGGGGGATTATAGTTGAGCTCCTTCTAATGTCCCTTATTGTATTATCATGGAGCTTGTATTTCTCTACCTTGTCCATGAAGAAAGTGTGTCACCATTTTCTAACTGGACAATGGAACAGTTACTACCTGAGGAACCCTGTCAGAGAGGAGAGGAGGTTAGTCTGACCAGAATTCACCCTCCTGGGTCAATATAAGTTGTCTAACCTGTGCTAGAATTTTGCTAAAAGTCCCTGTTGATAAAATTGAGACATTTGCCCCTCTGCTAGTTTCTGTAAGGTCTGCCATGCTTCATAAAGTCTCATATATTATAATATTTCTATTTTTTCAGATAATATCAGATATTATAAATGGATTCCTGTTATTTTAGGGTCCTAGGACTGCTTATTACTGTTCCTGTTGCAGTGAGTATTGGGGTGTATGTATAAACGGTGCTGAGATGTAATTCGTCTAAGCCTGGAGACCTAAATGCAGCAGCCAGGTTCTCTCCTCCTATCTACTCACTATCACTGACTTTAATTTCCTCTTGGCCGTGTTTTTGCTCTTCTTTCTGGCTCGAAGGTCATTCCTGATAAAGATGGAAGCAAACTAAGAATTAAGTAATTCTTTTTTCACTGTGTCATCTCTAAGTTAACTGTGTCATCTGCCCCAAGCAGTAGGCCAACTTTCTTGTTCTTTTTCTTGTTCTGAACCCACCCCAGTGGCTCTTATTGTTATTTTATGTATGCATTCTCCTGTGCCTCAGCCTCCTACTTCCTTGACTTGATTCTTTCTTTTTATGCCACTCCTTTTTATCTGCTGTTGGCAGCAAATTCCTCCTTCCTGCCTTTGTGAGTTTCCTTGTAAAATTTAAGCTCATTGGAGACAGTGATTTCTTTGGATAGTTCCTTCTCTTCCTCCTGTCCAGTAGTGGTCAGAATTAAATTAGGTGGAGCCCCTAATCGTTCTAGAACCAAGTTCTACATGATTAGAGTCTCTGACTATGGAATCAAAGAGCATCTAGCCTCATGCCTTACACATAGGAAGTCTGCAATAAGGTAGCAATAGTAACAACCATAATAACCTTTCTTGAGTGTTGTAAACCATACTAGGGGCTTTCTATACGTGATCTCATTTAATTCTTACTATTGACTTATAAGGTAGCTCTTATTATTCATGATTACAGATGAGTAAATTGAGATATGGAGAGGTGACATTTGCACAGCCGTAAGGACAGCACCAAGAGCCTGACTCAGGTCTGTCCAGATTCCTGAGCATGTACTTTAACCTTCACATTCTGCTGCCCTCTGAGATTTAATCCGCTGAATCACCTTCTTTCCTCTGGACTTGTAGAGTTCTGCATTCCTGCAGTCTCAGGAACACAGATGGCTCACATTTACTTCCTTGACTTTTGAGAATCATATGGTGACAAGGTCCTTTTCTATCTAAGTGCCAGTCACTTCCATTATGTTATCCACCTAGTTCATATTCAATGGCCAAAAATAGATCCAAGCAGTAGCTCTCTTACAACATCCTTGTCCCTCTGTAACATGAAATTGTCAGTAGAGCAAGGCCTGAATGAATTGGATGCTCTGCTTCTGACAGAGTTGGGGCTCCTAACAGACCTCTGGATTGTTCTTCCGTCATCCCTCAGCCTGCAGAGAACAGAGCCTGATGGTGGGAGTGACAGGTATGCCTAATGGGTGGGCCCAAGGGCAACCAGCCTCTTCTTGCCCACTACTCACTGAGCTTTTTGTGCTCTGGGAATATTATGGGGGCTTGAAGGTTTTTCTTTAACTACGATTTACATGCCACCTATTCTCAAAAAGAATGTAAAGTCATTTACAATAAAACATGTCTAAAACAAGACAGTTAAAACATATTTTAAAAAGAGAGGCAGATGGGGAGAGGTCGGAAATCACTTGGTTTGAATCCCTGACAAGAAATTATAGCACATGAATGTATTTTTGATCAGTTCCTGATCCATATGTCTAGGTATATAGGAACAGGAAAAGAACTCTGCAGAAGGGGGAAAGCTAGAACCTCATGGGCCCCACCCTATACCTGGAGTCAAAATCAAGTGGCATCATGCCTAGCAATGCCTGTAAAAATATTCATTCATGCTATCTGGTCTCAGGAAGCCTTGGGGAATGCAGCAGTGGAACCACCACGTGGGTTAACTCTTAAGTTTAGTGTAGTCAGTTTGCCCAAGGGTCAGAGCCAAGATAATTCATCATTGTCACAGACAAAACACCTCCATAAATTTGTCTTCAAATTTTAATACCTAAATCACATATTATACAGATAGAACTCACACAACCCATTTATCTCTCTGTTGTAATTTTTAAGGACAAAAATGGTATAAATCATAATGAAACTTGTAAAATTATCACACTTGTTTTAAGAGATGCTATGCTATGGCTTTTCTGTTAGACAAGATTCCAGTAGGAAATGGATGAGTGAAGAATGAGTGAATGAAGGAAGGAGTGCCCACATGGCCTCATGACACCAGTGAATCAGTTTCGTACTAGCTGTGACACAAACAGTTCATTCAGTAGAATTGGGCATGACTTCTGGCAGTACTTCCTGTTGTGATGTAGGCTGATACTAGGGGAGCTCTGAGTCAGAAGTGCAGCCAGCAACATGACTCAGGGCATCAGAGTCAGGGCAGGGAGCTCAGGCACTCCTCTGACCCTTGTCTAGATGTGCACCTACAACTCCCTTGATAGGTTTACATATGACCAACTTCATTTGTTAGGTGGAAAAATAGAGAAGGAATGTTGGTTGTGGAGGGTTGGATTATGAATTTCTACATCATTAGAGATGTAACAAACATTTACAGTGACCAGATTCAGAAGAAAGATTCCTTGAGCTCCCTGGTAGGGATATTTCCTCTCACCTTCAATTCTATGGGGCATTTCTTTAGTTTGTTGAATGGAATCAAAGTGTTAAGGCAACCTAGAAACTAAAGACTGGCCAGGTTCAGTTAAAAGCAAACAGAAAATGAAATATCAGGCAACAAATTTAACCAAAACTATTCCCTTAATTCTTTCTGTTTTCTTAATGTGAAGGTTTTAAGTATGTAGGTATTCATGGGAGAAATGAGCAAATACTGATCTCTGTTAGCTATAGGAAGTCATTAAAGATGGGAATGATTAGGATAGGGAAATGGCATTGGTAATATTTTTTGTTAGCTTGATAGAATTTGATAGGCAATGATTTTTAAACTGTCTTGTAAGGGTGGATTAAAAAGTATAATTTAAAATCCTTGGGGTGATATTATACTAAAACCCAGTCTCCACAAGTGATTGTATAAATTTACTCAATGTATCAAGTATTTGTTGATCATCTGGTTGTTTACCATCCATCCATTCGTCTATCCACTTATTCATCCACCCATCCATCTACCATTTATGCATACACTACTTATTCAGCAATGTTATGGGCTGAATTGTCCCCACCACCAACCCAAATTCATATGTTGAAGTCCTAACCCTCAGTACCTCATAATGTGACTATATTTGGAGATACGTCTATAAAGAGGTAATTGAAGTGAGGTCATTAGGGTGGGCCCTAATCCAATTTTACTGGTATCCTTATAAGAAGGGGAAACTTGGATAGATGTGTATAGAGAGGAGAATACAAGAAGACACAGACAGAAGATGGCCTTTTACAAGCCCAGGAAAGAGGCCTTAGAAGAAACTAACCCTGCTGACACCTTGATCTCAGGCTTCTGGCCTCCAAACTTGTAAGAAAATAAATCTGTGTTGTGTAAGCCACTCAGTCTGCAGTATTTTGTTATGGTAGCTCTAGCAAACTAATATATGTATCTCCAATATGTCAGTGCACTGAGCTAGGTATAAATGAAGTATCATCTCTGCCTTCAAATAGCTTCCAGCGTGGTAGACACAAAACACTGCTAAGTGTTGGGGAGACTATAAAGCTACAGTGATGAGTTAAACCCTTAGTTTTGCGAACACTAATAGTCTATAAAACCAGCCCTTGCCCTTATTGGTTTCTATGGGGCTACGATTGGCATGTGCCCCTATTTTATTTTGAATTCTGACCAAAAGAATATTTTTGGGGACATCGGTTGGGAGTTAAGTGAAATTTCTATCAGCCACAAGAAACTAAAACCTGAAGAGGCATGAGAGGTTGTGTTTTACTTTTTAATTCATACAGCATGATTTAGGTATAAAACAGCCTTCAGAGTATTTTTGCTGCTTTCAACTCATCAAAAAACTCATTTTCGCAGTAAAATCCTATCTTTGTGGCAGATCCATTTATTCCCGGATCACACAGCTTCAGCTGATCTCCAGAGTAAGCAGAAGATATAGCAGTGACAGCTGGCAGCCTGGCCCACTTAGATTCTGTTTGTGCAACTGCTGTTAATATGGAGCCGCTAACCTAGGAATCGAATCATGGCTTGAACCAAGGTGGAGGACACAGAACAGGGCCCTGTGGCTTTTGGAGTAGAAGTAGTCACACAAGTTAACAAGCAGCATGAACCAAAACCATAAAAACATAGAATGTTGAGCGCTCTAAGGGACTGGGGATGTTATCTGGCCAAAGCCCTCATTTTGTAGATTTGGAGCCAAACACACAGGTAAAATGTTAAGTGGCTTGCCTAAGGTTAAAAAAAAAAAAAAAAAAATCTAGCTAGTAACAGAAATGGGATGAAGACTCTTGTCTCTCGCTCTGAATATAGCTGTCTTTTCTGCCACTGTAGGTTTGGGTTTGGGAAATTAGTAGCCCAGAGCTGATTCTCACACAAACACTGTGTCTGTAATTCAGGTGTGTCATTACCAAATAGAGAGCGTTGTCTATTCTTAGTGTTGGTCTGAACTGCTGGGCCTCCTATCTGTGATGGAAACTAAGTCAAGCAAGTATAGCCCTCTTTTTCCATTAAAAAACAGAGCTGTTTATTCCTTACCACCCTTCCACCCCTTCTGCTCAGGTGACAGGTACACCAAAATCTCAGAAATCATTACGAAAGAACTTATTCATATAACCAAACACCACCTGTTCTCCAAAAACCTATTTAAATTTAAAATATAGAGCTGTTTAATGTAACAAAGTTGGAAGGAATGCAAAGAGAAAATGAATGCCTTTTGGGTACCAACTGTGTGGCAGGCACTGTGCTGGCCCTTCACAGCAACTATGAGGAAACTGAGGGTTGAAGAGATTGTATCTCTTGTTTAAGATCTCACAGTACCAATTGACAGTCTCAGGATTTGTTCTATTCCAGAGCCTACAAGTCTTCCACCAATTTACGTTCCTTCCCTCAGCATAATTAATAATTGTTATATTATAAGGCTAAACTAAATTTATATCAAGATGTCCCAGAGAGTTATATCTTATTTGTTAATCATTACTTTTCCCAACCAGACACTTAATGCAGCACTAGTTCCATCTTAAGGCTAAAACAGAACACCATGAATGATGATTTTGAACCTCTTTTGGCCAGGAATTCGTCCAGAGTTCTAATCCATGGACAGCTTTGCATCAAAACCTGTTGGAGGCAGCTCTCACTGACCATATAAGTGATTCACCATCTCCATGGGGTTCTCTTTTCTTGATTATCAGCTTTGACTTTATTTACAGCTGAAATGTGGTTTCTTTTCATGAAGATCATTTTTTATTCCAGAAAAGGCTTTGGTTACTATGTTCTAGTCTCATGGTCAGAAAGCTGAATGCTTCTATGTAAAGTATTTTGCTTTTCTTTCATGGCCAAATAAAAGAGAAAGACCACAGTTATACATAGTGTGTCAGTCTGGCTCACTCAGATTATGTTTGTGAAATTCCCTTTTCTATAGAGCTAATATTTACTCAGCATTGATGTCCCAGGCACCATATGGTGTCCCAGGTACCATATTAAGCCCTTTCTATGGATGGTATCTCTTAAGACTCAGAATAACCTTTTGTTTATAAACTGTCACGTAGGAGGGTCAAAAAACTCAGCCTGGTTCATTCTGCCATCAAGAAGCAAAGCTGAGCTTCAATCCCAGGCTGTCTGTGCAAACCCCTGAGCTTTCAAACCACTGTACATGCTAACACCCAACTCTTTGTTTCTTTGTGCATTTCTCTAGTCAGGAGGTTTTTCTCTACCTGCCCATTTATCTTCCATAATTCTTGCTCTTATGACAGTTGCTTTCGAAGATACCTTCGAGTACTGAGATTCCATGACATATAAAAATTATAATGTATGCAGTTTGATTAATTTGCACTAATGCCCGAGTTCATTCACAATGTTAATTTATTTACAAGGTTCCAACAATTTTTTAGTTTACTTACAGATCTTCTGATGTTAAAGGAATTGTGCTGCTTTTCCTAAAATAATATTTAAATCACCAGTTTTAAAAACATAAGGTTTAAAAACACATCTGAAAGGGTTTCACCATGCATGCAACACACCAGTTTTCCATATGGACCAAAATGGTCATTTTAAGCCCCTGCTCTCTCAGTTGTCTTTCTGAAGTCTCACAGATGCAGTGCTAATTGCATGCAGCTTCAGGTCCTTTATAACATGAGGTAGCAATTTCAGTGTCTTGGGCTTGAATGCTTCATTTGTTAGACATGCCAGGCCCGGAATTGGTATCAGCTCGTCAGGTTGCTGTATCCACATGGAGAACAACTCATCTGAATATTGGGAAGTTTCCTGGAGAAACTCCTGCTGTGCTCCTCTTAGGTGCAGTGTGAGAGCCAATGGTGTGACCAGTTCCTTAGCTAGGATGCCTCTTGGTCAGACTTGGCAGCACTGGGTGATGGCTCTTTGGGACCAGTGCAGGCATTTGAGTCTTTCTAGTCAGACTGTACTTGTTGAAGAATTCCAGAAGTGACGTTTATTCACAGACTTGCTACTTGGGCTAGCTCCAAGTGTCTGAGTGGCTCTTCGCAGCTGAGGGCAGACTGCACTTGGGACACATCTAAAATTCATTCTGACTGGTTTGAGAAAATAAGGAGACCAAAAAGAAAGAAATGGCAGGTTTCAGCAATCACATCTGTAACTGAGGAGCCACGGGATATAACTTTGGAGAATATCTTGACCTGACCTTGCTTTGCAGGTTGTCTATAGTTCTAGTCTTTAGAGTCAGGGAAGCCTGAGTTCCCACCAAGCTCTGCTCTTAATGGCTGTGTGATAATGAAGATGTCACTTGATCTTCCTGAGCCTCAGTTTCCTCATCTGAAAATTGGGATGATATATCTTCCTCGTAGGTCTGTTGTGAGAACAACGTGTGATGATCCTGCCAAAGCTCTCTAGGCATGCTGTGCTCAGCCATGTAGCCAATGCAGTCAGCAGCTACACGATGCTATTTTTACTGCTTTCTTTCCCTTCATCCTCAACAGGACACACTCTCTAGAAAAATAAGGTTCATGCAAACTAGCATTTTAAGAGTACTTACACAGATGTGCACAATGCAATGCATGTGTCTTGATGAGGTTTTGTTAAATTGTATTTTAAATATACTAGGCATATTTAGAAAAATACCCCAGAACAGGTTGTTTCATAAGAACAACAATAATTTCTAAATTATTTTCATTTCAGCTTTTTATATACTGTGTATTCACAAAATGAGAGCCCCTCCCCTACTCACCCCACCCTCACAGCTCCCCAGAGGAACAGTAGCCAGGAGTAAGCAGTACTTGCCTCCTGGCCTTTGGGTGTTTCCCCTAAAGGCTAGCTCATTTAAGAGCTACTCTTTGTAGCCCTGGTTCTTCTCTCGTGATGAGAAGAAACAAGCCCAGGCTGACAGTTGGCCGAGACGTGAAGTAGAATGTTGAAGATGAAGAGTTAAAATGGGTCTGTGTCAGAGGACTGGCAGAGGGGAAGGGACTGTCCTCCAGGGAGCTGAGGAGTGAGGGTGGTCCTCACCTCTATCCAGCAATCAGACTCCCCAAGTAAATCCATGTGAAGCATGAGAACGGTGGCCAGCACTTGTTAAGTGAGGAATGTTAAGAATCATTATCATTACTGCTACTATTATTGTTACAGGCTTGTTCCAAGACTGAGTTTTGGCTCAGCTTGTCTAAATGTCTTCCATCTTATGGAATCAAAGGGTAGATTTTGGAACCACAAGTTCCACAGCCAAAGAAGGAGCAATCCAGCAACGCAGGCACTGATTCCGCAAGCCATCTCAGAGCCTCTGTGTAGTCCTTCCTCTCCCTAAATCGCCATGACTAGCTGGCTCCAGTTAAGCCTTTCTAATTTACCTGGACTGTTGCTGTCTCCTGTGCATGGCTGCAGGGATGAGTACCTTGTTGTGTGTTGCTCCTCTGGGCTGACCGAAATGGTTTGCAGCCAGACTGCTACGCTAAACAGTCTGGCATTTAGTCCTCAGAAATCTGATTTAGAGAACGTATACGTTGCATTACAATCTAGATTTCAGAGGAAAGTTTTGTATAGAGTAACCCAGACCCAAGTCTGGGTAATTTAAAGCCTGGGTGAAATGGGGCAGAAAGAGCCCAGAATATACAGGTCTGAATCTTGGCTGGGGAGATGTGGAAGACTGGAGGCGCCAGACGGCTGGCCTCCCTCCAAGTGTTTACCATGCTGGTGCCATGGGGCTGGAGCTGGGCAGCCCATGTGCTCATTCTCTCCCTTCTCTCCTCCTCCTCTTCCCCTTCCACCTTTCCCCCTCCTCCTCATGTTTTCTATAGACCAGAAAAACTCAGGAACTACTGACCCAGAGGGAAGGCGAGGGGAGATATGAGACAGAGGAATCAAAGGCTGCCTTGGCGGTGGACGCTGTGGGTTTACAGTGGATGATCCCTCTGCCTGTGAGATAAAAGGGCTGACTCTGTACTTTGAACCCCAGCCTCACCCAGCTCTGCCTAGGTGTGGCCCTTACTCTCTGGAAGCCTTACTTAGGAGAGAGGACAGGACAGTGTGAGGCTTGAGTCTCCAGGAAATAAGAGTCTTTGGGCAGCCATTGATTCTGAGTCAGAGAACAGGGTGTGCTGTTTCCTATGTGCTGTTTCTTCCCTGCCCCACTTCCCACCAGTTTGTCCTATGGTACCCAGGGTGCCTGCACTGCTCGGATGCCACAGGCCTTGCCAGGTGCCTCCTGAGAGGTTTCTGAGGCTTGCAGCCAGGTGGTCCCATTAGTCTGCATGTCTTCGAGTCCCCCTTCCAGAGGAGAAAGCATCTGCTGCTGGGACTGACTGTAGCTCCTCACGGATGCACCTGCCACCAGGAAATTGTTGTTCAGCCTGAGATTTCTTTCTCTTCCCGAAGCACAATCTCACATACAGTCCTGAGCCCGGAGCCCAGTCTAGCTTCTGAGACAGAAGATCTTGTGCTTTTATAAACCAACAGTACTATAGGTACTGCACAAGGGAAATGTCTCCCTTATTTCTTTCCCTCCCTGGATGCCTAGGTATCAAACTAGGAGTTACCTTAATAGGGTAAAAGGAGGGTGTGGCTGTTTTACTTCCTCTTGTCCACAGCCAAGTGTGTCTGAGGACAGAGGGGGTGCCAGAGGCCAGGTGCGTGGTGGGCAGGCACTGCTCTGGATCACCCACGCAGTGCTCTGGCTTCCCTGAGACTTTCATAGGCAGGCTGCCGCAAGGCACCCAGATGCCAGTTGTCTTCCCGCAACCTAATCATGCACAGCTGCTCCAGGGCCACACTTAGGATCTCTTTCCAGGGGTCCTTGTAGTCTGTCCCAGGGGCATGGCAAAGGAGGGCCTTTCATCCAGGGGTCTCACACTCACAGAGACTTCACATTTGGATTTTTAAAAATTTATCTCCAAAGATATGCTAATAAAACTGAAGGATGGAAATTATTGTCAGCTTTAAACTTATGCCTGATTTTGGTACCAGGCCCATGAAGTTTTAAAATTAATCCTGCTATTATCTTGTGAATAGGATGGTTATATTACCTGTGTGTGTGTGTGTGTGTTTTTTTTTTAAAGCTTACACATGTTAAAACCTTAATTTATTAAATGTAAACTTCTAAAATGCAGTATATCACAATTTTTGAAACCCTATTTGGGTATTTCTTCATTTTAATATACCTGAAGCCTCAGAGAATGGAAGTGTCCCTGGTCTTTGTCTTCCAAGCAGCCCCCAGGCCACTCCCCTCTTAATGGACTGTGGAGGGAGGCTGTTCCCTTTCCACGTTGTCATCTAAACTTCAGAGAACTCTTAGGTGCAATTGCCTGTTTCATTACAGCAGCCAGCCTATACTGAAAGAGGCCTTCTAAGCTTAGGCACACCCAGTTCAGCCCCTTTCTTACTTCATTTTACGCACTGTTTTCTCCTCCCACAGGAAGGCTTCTCTCTGCCGGGCTACAGATCAGCTCTGTCCAGTGAGAATATAATATAGGTCACAATTGTGAGTCACGTAATTTCATATATTATAACCATATTGAAAAAACTAGAAACAGGTGAGATTAATTTTAATAATCTATATTATTAACTTAACCCTCCAAAATCTTAACAGTCATCAACATAAACAATTATCAATGAGATATGTGGCCGGGCGCGGTGGCTCACGCCTGTAATCCCAGCACTTTGGGATGCCGAGGCGGGTGGATCACGAGGTCAAGAGATCGAGACCATCCTGGTCAACACGGTGAAACCCCGTCTCTACTAAAACTACAAAAAATTAGCTGGGCATGGTGGCGCGTCCCTGTAATCCCAGCTACTCAGGAGGCTGAGGCAGGAGAATTGCCTGAACCCAGGAGGCGGAGGTTGCGGTGAGCCGAGATCGCGCCATTGCACTCCAGCCTGGGTAACAAGAGCGAAACTCCGTCTCAAAAAAAAAAAAGAAAAAAAAAGAGATATGTGGCATCCCTTTTTCATGCTAAGTCTTTGGAATCGTACATGTGTTTTATACTTATAGCACGTCTCACTTCACAACAGCCACATTTCAATGGCCACATGTGGACAGTGCCAGCCTGGATAGACCTAAGTATTGGGGCCATCTGCCCCTGAAGTAGGACTGATCACAAAAGTCCTCACTTCTCGCAGCAGCACATGGCCCCTCCTTCCACACCTTTCATTGTTCCTGGAATCTGTTCTCAGCATCTGAGAATCTCTCTGTCGTTCTTTACCACTGATGCTCTGGACAGCACAGATGATTAAGTGGGTTTAATCAGGTCTGCAGAGCTTGTTCCCTCATGTCTGTGCATCTGAGGTCAGAATCCAAGAGGTTTTCATAGCCACTCCCACTCTCTTTCCTGACTTCACCATCGATAGAGATAAGTACCGGGTTTTTGTTGGAGAGAAATGGGTGTCTGAAATGGATTGAGGAAGAGAGTGAGGGGAAAGCTGTGGTTGGAATGAGCAGTAGAACCAGGATGGGGTTTCTTTCAAATGCTGCAAGTAAGAATAACACCGATACTTCTGGTGCCTACCCCTGCCAAAGGAGCCTAGGCCCCTGTGAGGTTTGTGACAGGAACAGCGCAACAGTCACTGTGCTCTTCCAGCAGTATGCCTACCTCTCCAGTTAAACTCATTAAACATACAAGTATTGAATGCCCACTGGTAAGGCAGTGAGCTGTAATTATTGGAACTACACATTTTGGTATCAGTCAATCCTGAGTTCAAATCCCCATTTTTGCAATACGTTCTTAAGCAAGTTATTTAATCTCTAAGCTGTGGTTTCTTCATTTGCAAAATATGGCTAATACCTACATAATAAACTCCTGTAAAGATAAAGGGAAGTGATATATGTCCTTTCTTAACAGTGCCTGACATACTTAGCGAAGTCATTCAATGAATGGTAGTAGGCTGGGACTAGGTGAGGTGAGCAAAGCGCCTCGGGTATAGAATTTAGGGAGGCACCCACTCTCACCATTGTGTAGGTGGCAGGGTCTGGTGCTGTCAGCACCATCATCATTGTTGCAGTTGTGTAATTACACTGTGGTAAGCGTCGTGAGCATTCCTGAGCTACATAAGGCATGGCCTTTTCTCTCAAGGAGCATAGGGTGCCTGAGGGAAGAGACAGCATGTATACAAACAAACCAAGATGGGTACAGATGTGATGATTGTCTCTAGAGAGGGAGGATATACCCTTCCACGAAGGGATTCAGACTATATCCTTGAAGAATGGACAAGGTAACTAAAGGCATAGATTGGAAGGAATGACAGTTTATAGAGGGAATGGCTTAATCAAAGCTGTGGAGGCAAAAATCTACTCAGGGAATATAGAATGGTTGTTATACTGATGCATAGAGGCAGCTAAAAGGGAATGCTAAGAGTCTGGTTGTAACCCAGTTGTATAGGGCTTTACATACCAGGCAAGGCATTTAGACTGTATTTGTTTAAAAAAAAAATGTTGGGGGAGGCATAGATGGCATCCCAGGAAGGAGGGACCAGAAAATGAGGAATACCTTTTCCTTTTAAGACAAGAGAGGTGTTTGAGAGTTAGAATTTATTGCCATTGCCCTGTCAAACACAAGGCATCATGCCCTGAGGCACATGAAACTTGTAAATTGTGTCATCCATTACCACCCTTTCTTGATCCTGTTCCCCTAGAGTAACCCCTGTTACTAGTGTTGTATATATTCTTTCAGATTTCCCTCCATACATAGACAATATATAGATTCAAACTTTTTAACCAAAATTAGATCATGCTATATTTACTGTTCTGCCATTTACTTTTTTAAGTGTCATAAAATATATGTAACATAAAATTTACCATTTTAACCATCTTTAAGAGTATAGTTCAGTTGCATTAAGTACATTTCCAATGTTGTGCAACCATCACCACCATCTATGTCCACAACTTTTTTCATCTTCCCAAACTGAAGCTTGTACCCATTAAAACACCAATTCCACATTCTCCTCTCCCGCTAGCCCATAACAATCACCATTCACTTTCTGTTTTCTATCGATTTCATTATTTTAAGTACTTCATATATGGACTCTCACAGTATTTGTTTGTAACTGGCTTATTTTATTTAGCATATTGTCTTCAAGGTTCATCCATGTTGTGGGATGTGTCAGAATTTCCTTTCTTTTCATGGTTGAATAATATTCCATTGTATGTGTATATCACATTTTGTTTACTTGTATATTCATCATTAGACACTAGAGTTGTGTCTGCCTTTTGGCAATTGTCTACTATTTACTTTTAAATAATATATTGTGGACATCTTTCCATGTGAGTTCCTGTAGATCACCTCATTCTTCTTAATGGTTAATATTTTGTTGTATGACAGTGACTAGTGTAGAATCACAACACCAGCTAGTGGGACAGCAGGGATTTGAACCCAGTTTCTTTCTGGCTCCAAAAGCTGAGTGTTTTTCACCACTCCAGGAGACATGAGGGATGTGTACATTTTGAACCATTACATGGCTGGCATGGTGTTATGCACGTATAAAATAATGTGCTACAATTTGATAAATAGGTTTTGAGAGGCTCCTGATAAGTAAGTGATGAGTGTGTGTGAGACCACTGATTTTGGAGTCC
The DNA here is from genome assembly GCF_001604975.1 of Cebus imitator. NCBI lineage: Eukaryota > Metazoa > Chordata > Mammalia > Primates > Cebidae > Cebus > Cebus imitator. Next base: position 860,128 of record NW_016107847.1, on the reverse strand, counting down.
CTACTCTGAGTACTCCCATAACACAGTCATCACGAGCTTCTATACTGCTGGCCTGGCCACCTCTCAGGGTAGCTCCGGAAGACCATAGGACCATGGAGTTCATCTGGCTCAGCCCTTTTTTTAGGAAAGGAGGAAACTGGCGCCTGAGAGATGAGCCCCAGGGCCATGTGTGAGTTTCTCTCTGCCTCCACTGAGAGGGTGTGGCTGCTAAGTCCTATAAGAAGATGCTCCATACTGCTTTCATTCCGATTTTACTGACTCATAGCTACTCTGTTGATGCTGGAAACTCATTTCCCCAAGTACATAGTTTTTATTGTTTATTTCTCTTGTATACATGTATTCTTCCAGCAGCTAACCTGGGTTTATTAAAAGATATTTATGTTTTCTGTTCACTTCTACTTCCTTGTTTTCCTCCTAGGAATGGAAAATCAATCTGAGTGTCATTAAGAGCATATTCCCTGAAGAAGATTGCTAATGACAGTAGATTTGTCACCCAACTCAGTGTCTTTTCCTCAGCAATTGGAATTCATTCAATGGGGAATGAAACCTAGTGCAGTTTCCCTGCCTGAACCCAGGCCTTTCACTGACCTGCCAAGTTTTCATTCCATTGTCTCACTGTCATTGACTGATCTGATCTCTATGTTGATTAATTAGTTTCAAGTCCCTTCATATTGACCTAATAAAATTGGCTTGTTTAATTTGTCTCAGGAAATTTCTGAGAATGTTCCATTTAGACTCTGATAAGGTAAATTTTTTTTTAATGTCCTGCTGGAGACATCCCTTAGGAGGGAGAGCTTGTCCTTCCTGCCATCTCTTGAATTACACAGAGCAAACACCAAAAGGATGGCGGGATGCTTCCTGCTGCTAGGGCTGAATGCTTTCACAACAAGCAGATCTGTCTGTTCATGGGCCAGTTTTTTATGTCCTCTCACCAGAAGCATATGAGAATGCCGCCTTTCCGCCTCTAGAGGTTGTCTGAGCTGCTGCTAAGTGTCAAAACATAGCCATCCAGGGCCAGGACAAAGCCACGGCCACTCCACCAGCTCCAGTCTCATGCCACTTGATTTATAAATGCCTTTTTTTAATTGGCTGTCGTCCCTTCATCCCCTCAGGAGAGGTTGGAGTGAAAGTCTCAAAGTTGAGTGTTTGCTCTTCTATCACAAAGAGAAATGGATGGAATGGATAGGAAGAACAATATAAATGGCCTAAAGGCAAGCAGAGGACTCAGCAGAGGCCAGCCCCATCCCGCCTGATTCAGGCACTCAGTAAGCTCAGTAAGATGCCTTCTGGGGCACAGTTGCTCACTGGCTGGGATGAGAATTCTCATAACTACTTTCCCAATCGGCAGCTGCCAGGATGCAGGGAGCTTGTTTATTTAACACTATGAGACCACTGGATCCAACTAATCTCTATTTGCATGTCTCCCCTAAAATAGCTTTCATAAAAATGTGTAAACATGCTCTGAGGATCTTCTTAAAATTCCCTCAAAGCCTCCTGTGACGGCCTGCCCCCCTGAGCTGGGGCTGTGGAGGCAGTGGCTGAGCTGCCCCCCTCCGTGGGAGGCTCCTCATAGATCTCTGTCAGGAAAGGCAAGAGCCTCATCCAGAAACAAGCTCTCCCGACGACAAAGCAGCCTCCCTGCATGCAAGGCAGGGCCCTGAGAGCTGCTGTGCAAGCTGCAGCGTTTGGCTGATTCATTTGTCTTCATTAATGTTGCTTATAGTGGAGGCCTTTGTCACATATATGATGATGTGAGATTCAATTCTCTCAAATGTGTAAACACAGAACTCTAGTTCAAGGCTCTGAGAAGGCAGCAGCTTGAAGCAGCTTTTCTGCTGTTTGGGGGATGGCTTATGTGATCAGCCCCTAGGGATGGGGCCACACTGTTGGGGACTAGTTCTTGCAGTGATAGAGGAAGAGCTGCCTGGCTCTTCCATCCCAGGCCTCAGGACTTACCTCTCCCTCCAGTCCCCTCTTAGAGTACATCCTTTTCCCTCCACACCACATGCCCCAGGCTCCCTGAACATTACCATCTTAATGCCTCCTCTCTTCATTTCTTCCTGTTTCCCTTTCCAGGGTCCCACCTTCATCTCACGCAGCCATCATCCCATGGCTGGATTCCTGCAACAGCCTCCTAATCATACCCTGCTGATATCTTAATCTCTAAAATACATATCAGTTTGGGTCACTCCCTTTCTCTAGGAAAAGATCAAACTGTTTAATAGAAAGGCCTAGGAGGCCCTTTGGGACTAGGCCCCCAGAACCATTTCAAGCGCTCCCCCAACAATGTGCTCATTCTCCTACCCCTCTTTTTCTCCCTGTTTTGGGGTTATGCTTTGTCACAGGGTTCCAAAACATTTCTAATTTGTGCCTAATATCTCAGAGCTTTTAGATAAAGCAATTTTTAAGATTTTGAATTCACCCACTCCACTGTTTCTCAGATTAAAACCAGAACTTGGGAAGCTGGACGAAGTGAATGTCCAAGTGACTGCTTTATTAGGCGTCATTCTGCAGTTTTCGTTTTGAGCTGTCATACCCAGGCCACTTTAGTGCAAGAAAAAGAAGTCATTACCAGAGGAAAGAAAGAAGGGCCCTAATTAAAGGATGTGTATGTGTGGAACCCAGAGAAGTCTGGCTTCAGGAAGGGCGAAACCAAGACAATACTAGCTCCCAGTTGCACCCTGCCCCCTTGGCCGCTTTGCCTCTCTCCATCCTCCTTGCTTTCTCGTGACCAGCATCCTCTGTTTACTCATCTTGTACACACCCAGAATATCTGCCACGTGCCAGGGTCTACATGAACTTCTAAATTAGCACCCACTACCCACTACGGCTTCCTATGGTCTAAGAATGTAGTGGTGCTGAGTCATCTCTCTGTGAATTGGTTGTCCTTGGCTCAGGACTCCTTCCCACTCTCTTCCCCCATAGCTTGGACCCAAGCGGGGGGGCTACAAAGGTCCCCTGCCTTCTCATTAGGCTGGGAGTGGGGCAGCTTCTTAGTGGGAGGCTACAATGGTTTGTCAGGGCTGAAGTAACAAAGTACCAGACACTGGGTGGCTTGAACAACAGAAATGTATTGTCTCAGTGCTGCAGGTTAGAAGTCCGAAATCAAGGTGTCAGCAGGATTGTTCCCTTCTGAGAGCTGTGAGGGAACATTTGTTCTATATCATTCCCCTAGCTTCTTAGAGCTTCAGATGTTCCTTGGCTTGCAGATGGCATTCTCCCTGTGTCTTCATATTGTCTTCTTTCTATATGCGCCTATAACTGTTTTTAAATTCTTTTTTTTAAGGACAGCCGTAATAAAGGATTAGGGGTCACACTAATAACCTCATCTCAAATAGGGTCATCTGCAAAGACCCTGTTTCAAATAAGGTCACGTTCACTGGCACTCGAGGTTAGGACTTCAGCGTCTTTTGGGAAACACAGTTCAGCTCATAAGAGAGTCTAAGGACAGGGCCAATAGACATCTCTCTAGTTCCTCTCCTGGGATTCCGCAGGAGTTCTGTGGTGAGCCCACAGTGCTAGTCCTTTAGACATGGCTGGACACTAGATGCTAGAGTCCATTGTGAGTAGAAAGAAACATTAGATTCAAATCCAGGCTCCTACTGCAGACACAAAGAACCTTAAAAACTACTAGTTAACACATTCCACTGCACCTGTGGCCAGGAATGTAGTCTTTCTGTTTTGAAAGACCTGTAGGCAAAGATCATTTATACCAAGGATTGGTCTATAACCCTGAAAGCAAATGTGAACCTGGTCGATAATTACACTAGATGGATTGTACTGTATACTATTGTTGTGCAATGTCAAAACATTTTCTCATATTTTTTTTTACCCTAACAATAACTGTGTGAAGTAGGAAAAGTAGATTTTTGTTATTTTCTCTCTCTATGCCTCCATTTCCTCATCTGTGAAAAGAGGATAGTAATGATATCTACTCAGAGGATTGTTGCGCAAGTCAACAGCATTAATACTGTAAAGCACTGGGACCTGAATGCACCACAGAGCTGGGGCTGGCCCTGACAGCTCAGGGGCAGGAAGACCAAATGTGAAGCCAGAAAGGAGATACCTTTCCATTCCTGTCCCCTAGCCCTGTCTTAACACCCTAGAGTTACTTGGCTAAAGGCTCATATAATGCTATTTCTTTAAACTGTGTTTTCACTTATTTTATTTCCTGTCAAAGCTACAGTCATACCTTATCTTATTGCCCTTTACTTTATTGTACTTCACAGTAGATATTGCCTGCCTTAGCCTCCTGAGTAGCTGTGACTGCAGGCATGCGCCATCACCCTGACTAATTTTTGGTTTTTTAGTAGAGACAGGTTTCACATGTTGGCTAGGCTGGTCTTGAACTCCTGACCTCAGGTGATCTGCCCCTCTCGGCCTCTTAAAGTGCTGGGATTATAGGTGTGAGCCACCATGCCCAGCCAAGAGTGGCTTCTTATGGATGAGCAAGGAAAAGGGTTTCTTGGGATGGAAACTGCTCCTGGTAAAGAGGCTGTGATCATTGTTGAAATGAAAGCAAAGTATTTAGAATATTACATAAACTTAGTTGATAAAGCAGTGACAAGGTTTGAGAGGATTTACTCCAATTTTGAAAGAAGTTCTATTGTAAGTAAGTGCTACCAAACAGCGTCGCATGCTACAGAGAGATCTTTCCTGAAAGGAAGAGTCAATTGATGTGACAAACTTCATCATTGTCTTATTTTAAGAAATTTCCACAGTCATCCCATCTTTTAGTAACCACCACCCCGATGAGTCAGCGACCATCAATATCAAGGCAGGACCCTCCACCAGCAAAAATATTATGGTTCACTGAAGGCTCAGATGATTGTTAACATGTTTTAGCAATAAGGTATTTTTTTAATTTAAGATATGTACATTTTTAAACATAATGCTGTTACACTGAATAGACTACATTATAGTGTAAAGATAACTTTTATATGCACTGGGAAACCAAAAATTTGCTTTTTTGCAATATTTGCTTTACTGTGGTTATCTGGAACCAAACCCATAATATCTCTGAGGTATGCCTGTATTTGTTTTTTACCAAAATTAGGAAAATATAAATAATATGCAACTCTTTAGTTATGCCAGTATCTGAAGGGAATGCAATGCAGTCCTTTACTAGAGAGATGGAAAAACATACACCCACATGTGAGTGTATGCACACACAGCTTCTTCTTAGAAGACACAGGGATCTGGAAAATAGCACAAAATGTGTCTTTAGTTGTCCATCAAGGCTTTCAGTCCATATGTCAAGCCCTTCACTCTCATTTTCCTCCTACATCTCCTGTCCTGACACCTCTTGGAGATTTTTTTCTCTTCCCTCCCTGCAGCCTCTTAGCTCCATTCTAGAGTGTCTTGGATTGGGTTCTTCAGAGGCTGCCTCTTAAAAAAGGAATCATGTAAAAGTGATGTATTAGGTAGCATTTCCAGGCAAATTTGGTGGTGGAATGGGATCGAGAGATGAAGTATGGTGTGGTATTAAGCAGAGTTCCACAGAGGCATCTTGGAGACAGAAGACTCTGTACATCACAGTCATCATCATTGGGAAGGGGTGAACAAAGGTGCTGATGTCATTTATACCCCTGCAACCAACAGTTATTTGTTGTTTAGGGTGACTCCTAGCTTCCTCCTCCGCATGGAAATTCCCAGACACTTCAGCTCTCTGTGTAGGCCTGAAGGTGGTCCTTTAACAGGAGAACAGGGGCTGTCTTTTGGGAGGGAAGGCACAACCAAAGGTTGAATGCGAGGGGAAAGAGATCTGCTCGACTGGGTGTGTGATGAATCCCAAAGGTTCTGCTTCCTGATGCCATCCAGTAAGGGATGGCATAAAGTCTCTCCCGTGCAAGGGTGAGGGAGTGTTTAGATCCTTAGATTGGAGAATCTACAAAACAAACATGCCTTTCTGCTCCTCACGTGTGTGTGCCATTTCTCCTGGCAAATCCTTGATGTGTTTGGGGCTAAACAGGGTCTGTTTTTTAATTTGTTTTAGAAAACTCAGAGGAGGAAAAGAAATGACCAAAGTGAAGATGAGAGAAAACCCCACAAGTCCACAAACATAAACATATTTTAGTTCCACCTTCTTGATTGTTACATAAAACCAAGTATTGATAGCCTTATTTTCATGCCAATTAAAAACATGTCTCCGGTCCATGAGCCGACAGTCTCTGCCCGCTTTGGAACAGTTCCTGATTCAGCATCCAGTGCCCACCCCCTCACTGTGTCCTAAGATTCTCACCCCAAATCTTGCTTTTTCTTTCACCCTCTCTTTGTTTCCTCTCTGTACACAACTGGCCTTAATTTCTTTACTTCCTTCTTTTTTCTTCTTTGGAAGATATGGGTTGAATAATCAGGAAGAGATGCTGAGAGAGGGGGCTCCAACACCAAGTCTGGATCATTTTGGGAACCAGGGTTTTATGTGAGGTGAGAAGAGACATAGTGAAGTAACCTTCAATGGCAGGAATAAAAAAATATGGAAATGAATGAAAGCAGGGGTCCCCAACCCCCTGGCCATGGGACCAGTTCCTAGGCCTGTCTGGAACTGGGCTGCCGAGCAGGAGGTGAGTGGCAGATGAGTGAGCATTCCTGCCTGAGCTCCACCTCCTCTCAGATCAGTGGTGGTATTAGACTCTCACAGGAGCACGAACCCTATTGTGAGCTGTGCTTGCAAATGGAGTTAGGTTGCGTTCTGCTTATAAGAATCTAATGCCTGATGATCTGAGGTGAAACAGTTTCATCCCCAAACCATTCCCCACTGCCACCACTCCCTGTCTGTGGAAAAGCTGTCTTCTAGTCCCTGGTGCCAAATGGTTGGGGCCCACTGAATGAAAAGGAATGGGGAGGTACTGAAAGAGTCTGCTGTCCAGGCACAGCATGTCAGGGTGATTTCTGAAGAAAAGACATACTCACACTAAAGAAGAAGATGGGGTTTTGGCCTCAAGAAGACAGGATGGTAGAGAAGGAAGTGCTTGGCAGGGAGGAGGCTGCTGGCAGCCAGCACCTGTGGCAGGGAATTGGGCCACTCACCTTTGGTGCCTCTTGGCAGAAAGGCAAGGTACTTCCTAATGGAGATGGATGAAGCTGGAACTCAGAGAGATAATGAACTGAAACAGGATTCCTCTCTGAACTGAAAGTCAGGGCTGGCGATAATGAAAGCAGTTGTCTCTGCTGAACCCAGAAGCTCCACTATGCATTGGACTCTGTGAAATGAAGCCTTCCTTGTAGAACAACAGATTGTAAGGAGAGGAATCTGTGCTTAAACTGCTGTTAAGCTGAGCTAAGAAAAGTCAAGCAATAGCCTTCCAACTCGACAGATTAATCCTGCAAGCTAGGTGCTTGGAAATCTCTAAGAGGCTTGAAGACTTCTCAAATCTTCTGGCAACCTCTGAAAGGGAACAGGTGCAAAATTCCTCTGTCATGAATAGGATTAAGCTCTCACAGGCAACTGACAACTCCAGGGTTGTTTCTGTGAGTGGAGGGACATCCTTAAGTTGGAATCTTGTAAGGTTATGGGGCAAACAAAAAGAGACAGAATTTCAGGCGTAAGCACTTTGGTGGGAATCTAGAGAGATGTTATCTGGGCTGGCGGTGGTATCAACAAAATATCCCAGACTTTAAGGCACATTAAAAAAGAGACTGAAGGAATGTTTATCTTTTTCTTGAAACGGCATCTCGTTTTGTCACCCAGAATGGAGTACAGTGGTGGGATCTCAGCTCACTGCCTCCTCCCCCTCCTAGGTTCAAGTGATTCTTCTGCCTCAGCCTCCTGAGTAGCTGGGATTACAGTTATTCACTACCACACCCAGCTAATTTTTAGATTTTCAGTAGGGACAGGGTTTCACCATATTGGCCAGGCTGATCTCAAACTCCTGACTTCAGGTAATCCGCCCACCTTGGCCTCCCAAAGTGCTGGGATTATAGGTGTGAGCCATTGTGCCTAGCCAGGAATGTTTATCTTATGACAAGGTCAGATAACAAATCTATGACCCTGGTCTCCCAGTCTAACTTCCAACATCACTAACATTTCTACTATGCAGAACAAGAGAAGTGTGGTCTAGACTAGAGAGATTTGCTTTTGAGAAATGAATATTTTATTGACCTTTTAAAAATTGATATTTATGGTTTTTTTTTTTTTTTTTTTTTTTTTTTTTTTTTTTTTTTTTTTTTTTTTTTTTTTTTTTTTTTTTTTTTTTTTTTGAGACAGTCTTGCTCTGTCGCCAAGGTGGACTGCCGTGGCACAATCTTGGCTCACTGTAATTTCCCCCTCCCGGGTTCAAATGGTTCTCGGTCTCAGCCTCCTGAGTACCTGGGACTACAGGTGTGCACCATCATGCCCGGCTAACTTTTGTATTTTTTTGTAGAGACAGGGTTTTGCCATGTTGGCCAGGCTAGTCACAAACTCCTGGCCTAGAGTGATCCACCCACCTTAGCCTCCCAAAGTGCCGGGATTACAGGTGTGAGCCACCATGCCCCACCTGTACAGCATTTGGTATTTGCATTGTCATTCACTAAATTTCTAACTCCTACCTTGCATGAATGCCAATAATATGTATAGTTTGTGCTTTAGAAAATTTTATGTACGTTGAATTTTTGTAAGTCAATCATAATTTTAATCTGTAAAGGGTAGTAGTAACACCATACATTTATAAATTACTTCCAAAATTGACAAAACATTTTAGTATATAGGATTTCAGTTTTCACAATGTCTTTGTGAGGAGATGTTGTTGTCTCTATTTGCCAGATGAGGAAACTAAGACTCACAGGGATTAAGTGATATGCTCGACCAGCTGCTGCTTCCTGGCTTGTGTTTAGAAATATGTTCCCCTGACTGTAAATCTTATTTTTGTGTTTATTCTGTACTCATTAATTAAATTAATTCCTTCATAGAGTAAATGGTCATTCTGCCAAGTTAATTTTTCTGGGGTGTGTGTGTATGTGTGTGTGTGTAATGTCAACAGATATTTATTTTTATTTACCAAGTTGTTGTAAGGTGGCATATATGCATAATGTACCCTATAATGGTCAATATTCAATGCCAACTAAGACTGAAATAAGGATTATCATCCTCATATTATGGGTTAAAAAAAATGAATCGTGAGGTTAAGTGGATTTCCTAACTCCTTGGTGAAATGTTGGTATCAGCACTGGGTATTTTAAGCCTCCTGTTTAGCCCATAAAGCACCCCTACATTTTCATGTTTTCCTTTGATAAGCTGGTTATCATAATGCCCATAAGAATTCCTCCCATACAGGCATAATGTTTGAGCTTAAACAAGAGTCAGGGACAGGTCCAGGTTACACAGTTTGGCAGACCAATTTTAAGAAAAAGAGTACAGAAGTCGTGATGAATCTGAAGGTTAAACTTCCTTAGCTTCACCGTGAATCCACTTCTGCCAAAACCTGGCAGGACTCTCCAGCAGCCCTCTTTCTAGCAGTCACCACATTCCAGATCCCAGAGGCACACTGCCCCAATGGGCAGGAATAAATTGACTTTTGTTTTCCCTCGTCAATGGGGACACACCCTGAAGAGGTGGGGTGAAGCCCCAATTGAGGCATAGATATTGACAGCAGCTAGCCATTTGAAATGTATTCAAGTCTCTAAGATCACATAAATTTACTTTCCAGAGAACCAACATAATTTAAAGGTATGACTGAATCTGGAGACAACAGATGCTGGAGAGTATGTGGAGAAATAGGAACACTTTTACACTGTTGGTGGGAGTGTAAATTAGTGCAACCATTGTGGAAGACAGTGTGGTGATTCCTCAAGGATCTAGAAATAGAAATACCATTTGACCCAGCAATCCCATTACTGAGTATATACCCAAAGGATTATAAATTGTTCTATTATAAAGACATATGCACATGTATGTTCATTGTGGCACTGCTTACAATAGCAAAGACTTGGAACCAACCCAAATGCCCATCAAGTATAGACTGGTTAAAGAAAATGTAGGATATATATACCATGGAATACTATGCAGCCATAAAAAATGATGAGTTAATGTCCTTTGCAGGGACATGGATGAATCTGGAAACCATCATTCTCAGCAAACTGACACAAGAACAGAAAACCAAACACCACCTGTTCTCACTCATAAGTGGGTGTTGAACAATGAGAACACTTGGACACAGGGAGGGGAAGATCACACACTGGGGTCTGTTGGGGGTAGGGGCTAGGGGAGCGATAGCAGGGGGTGGGGAGGTTGGGGAGGATAACATTAGGAGAAATACCTAATGTAGGTGACAGGGGGATGGAGGCAGCAAACCACCATGGCATGTGTATACCTATGTAACAATCTTGCAAAATCTGTACAGGTACCCCAGAACTTAAAGTATAATAATTTAAAAAAAGATGTGACCAAGGAACTGCTTTTAACAGTCTTTGAACAAGTTATCAAGGAATCAATATCCACATATCAGAGGGGAGATTTTTACCTCACATTTCAAAGGTAGATTCTGGAAATTACAGGCTGATAATCTGGTGGCTACCAGCAAATTTCTAGAATGGGTTATCAAATAGTTTGCTAAAATATGTGAAAAGGGGAGACATGATTATTATGTTCTAATATCCATGCACCAAAAATAAATGATCACAAATTAACTTCATGTTTACTTTTTATTGAAATTTTATGTTAGTTTGTTTACATTGCTATAAAGGAATGCTTGAGGTTGGGTAATTTGTAAAGAAGAGTTTATGTTGGCTCATGGTTCTGCAGACTGTACAAGAAGTGTGGTACTAACATATGCTTCTGGTGAGACCTCAGGAAGCTTCCAATCATGGCAGAAGGTGAAGAGGAACCACATGTCATGTGATGAGAGAGGGAGCAAGGAGTGAGGAGAGGTGCCATACTTTTTTTTTTGAGACAGAGTCTCACTCTGTCAGTCAGGCTGGAGTGCAGTGGCATGATGTCAACTCACTGTACCCTTCACTTCCTGGGTTCAAGAGATTCTCCTGCCTCAGCCTCATGAGTAGCTGTGATTACAGGTATGTGCTACCATGCCCAGCTGATTTTTATATTTTTTAGTAGAGACAGAGTTTTACCATGTTGGCCAGGCTGATCTCAATCTCCTGACTTCAAGTGATCAGCCTCCCTCGTCCTCCCAAAGTGCTGGGATTACAGGCATGAGCCACTGCACCTGGCCGCTTACTCTTTTAAACAACCAGATGGCATGTGAAGTTGTAGAGTGAGACTCACTCTTTACTCTGGGGAGGGCACCAAGCTATTCTTGAGGGATCTGCCCCCATGACCCAAACACCTCCCACTAGGCCTCACCTCCAACAATGAGGTCACATTTCAACATGAGATTTGGAGGGGATATACATCCAAACCATATTAAATATTAAACCCAAAGATCGGGGGTGATACATTTGGGTTATGAGAGGCTATTGGACAGAATCATTTATGATATGTTTATAGACAAGTCGGAGAAATGTGTATTGAATTATGGAATAGTTAAGTAGATTGGTTTGGCTGACTGATAGAGTGAGGTGGATTAGTGCTGAAGTAGAAAGAAGAATTGCTCATTTCTTTTCAGCATTTGTCAGGGGCAATGGAGATACAAAGATGAATAAGACAGGGCTCCTGCCATCAGGAGTTCAGCAGGGAAAAAGTATACATAAACAATAGTTATGATATCATGGAGAGAGCTGCACCAGGGATATGTGAGGAATATGAGATGACAGAAGGAGAGCCACTGCGGTGAGGGGTGGGAGGCCTTTATGGCAATTAGAGATGTCCAACTGTTGCAGACTTGCGTATGAAGTATGAGGGTTTCAAGTAGAGATGAGATTACTGTCTTCTCGGGGAAAAACATTGAACCAGATGGAGCACATTTCAGATTCCCTTCAAATGCTTAGGCCTGAATTTGCTCATGGTTAAGCCACAGCAGCTGGTCTCTGCATACCCATGCCTGCTCAAAGTTCTGAGCATAGGAATCCATAGCCAGATAGGTGGAACCGAATGGTGGATAATGGAGTCTGCTTGGAGATCACAGCCACATCAAGATTAGAGTGAGACTGAAAACTTGTTAGCTTGTTCAGATTATGGGGATCAAAAGGGAATCTATTTGGCTATTGAAAAAATTAAAGCTAAAGCATCCCAGGACTTAAGAGAAACTTTCCATGGAGCAAACGAAAGCTGACAAAATGGGTGGGAGGTTCTCCATTCAGAGGGATTATATTTATGTCTGCAGAGTGCTAAAACTCTCCATACGCTCCTGATTTCAAGGGTTTTTCAAGCCATTGAAAAGACTGATTCTGCTTTTCTCAAGAACAGGGTGAGTTATTTAGCATTTATAAGCAATATTTCTGTAACGCCACCTCAGGGTTTGAAAATAACCTGGAGGAGGCACATGCTAAATCTGAAAATCCTAATAATGTCAGCCTTGTTTCCTGTGCAGAGCACGGTTTAAAATGAAATATTAAGTTGTTGAGTCATTTACGTACCAGGAAACAGTTCACATTGGACTGGGAAGAGTTTATTAGGAAAACACATCTCAATCCCTCAACATAGGAGCCTCATTTCACTGTGCACAGCAGTCACCAGCAGAGTTCTATGAGTGTATCACCTGCAAGTGGCATGGCCTAAATTCTGACTAGGAATCTTTTCCCCACCCCAAAGGCACTGTAACAAGATAGCCACACATCTTCAAAATTCTTTATAAATGGATCTCCTTAGGGGCTCACCCTTTCTCAGATTGGCACCCGCCTCTGAGGACAAAAACTAGGCATGTGGTGTGAGCGAAGCCCTTTTCAGGAGGCCAGCTCCTAATTACGCACAACCCTTTCTCCAGTGTTCTCAGCCTCAAAGCCCGGCAAGCACAATTAACTCATGTTGCAGGGCTCTGGATAATGCTGGTCATTTAACGTGGTTGAATATCACAGCCAGGGCTTTCCTGTTTCCAAACCAGTCAATAGAGTTGTGGGCTCTTGAGTGTGTTTCACAGCCTTTTGCCATCCCCATGGAAAACAAAGACAAGTTTGATGTGTGTGCCCTGAATACTTAGCATAAGATGCTGAAGTCTAGCCATTTATTCTGTATGGGAATGGAAGATTGTGGTATTTAGACAAATTAGGGTAGAGCTCAGTTTGCTAGGCAGCACCATGTCTCTGTATTCACAGGTCTCAACGTGACTAGAAGGATCTTTAGTCACAAAATATTAACTGTTCTCCTACATAAACACACAGGTATCATACTTCAGTTCCTTCAAAAACTTAAAAATATTTGTTGAATTTAACCATCCATTTTTGTACCCTGGTATTTCATGTTTTATTTGTAAAACAACTTATGTTCTTTAAAATTTAATGAAACAGTATTAAATAAAGAATCCAGAAGCAGCATAATAAAACACCAGTACATCCAGACTGTGACTCCATGCTCTGAGGAATGGGTGATGTATAAATCTCTTGTCTTCTTTCTATTCAAGGAACAAACTGCCCTGCTAATCTGCACATGTGAAAACCCAGCTTGGATAGGCCGTAGCCCCTTGGCTGTCAGTAATAGAAGGGAATACTGATTTGTACATAAGTAGCCTCTTGATTTTATCCATAACAGCTTGGCAGTCAGATTATTCCAATGTTTTGGTTGAAAAAGAAATACTATGGATAGCAATGGAGCATGTGGAACCAATGGACGGGAGCATACTGTGAGTGAGCATCCAATCCATTCCTCTCTCCTCCCTCTTCCTCCCCACCCTTCGTTTGTAAGCAACGTGATCTCAAACATCATAGGCAGGCAGGAATGAAAACCTACCAGGATCTTACAAAAGATGTATCCTCATGCTCTTACCCAAGTTAGGTCTACCAAGTACACAGCACTTCGTGGCATATACTTAGCTAATTCAGCTTCCTGTGTCTCCATGCCACACTCCTACCCTTATTCCATTTAACTCATTTTCTCTACTGATTTCTAGTTAAGTGATAAGCGTCTTTTAAGTCTGTTTATATCCCCTTTTTAGAAAAAAGTGGAGAATAGATGAATGGATAGATAGATAAATTGATAGAGACAGATAACGACATTATCATTTACTGTTTATGGCATAAAAGTATTTTAAATAAATAGAAACCAAGGTGACATTCCTACCAAATGATCAAGCCGCACTAAATCTTTCAGTTCTTTTAAGGTAGTACTCTTCTCTCATTCTCCCTAGTCCCCCTAACTAGGTAACTCATCAAAGTTTTTTTTTTTAAGAAACATTGATTCTGGGAAAACTTTCATAGTCTCCCAGGACTGGGTTAGTTTCCCTCATCATGTGCTCCCATGGCATGCTACCCCCAGCCACAGCATCCTCACGCCATTCTGTACTGTAAATGCTTGTATACATACCGGTGCTCAAAGAGGGCTGCTTCAAGAAGAAAGATGCACAGATAGCTGTGCCCAGTGTCATGGCAACTTCTGTATTCAGCACAGACATCCTCTGGACCACAGCTGCAGACATGGGAGCCGCCCCGCATCAAAGCTGGGTGAGAAGAGACTCTCAGCTGTGATGACGCTGACTTAGAACATGCAGTAATGTAAGTAGAACCTAAAATTCAGGTTCTTAGCAGGGAGCAAGGACTGTACCAGTGGTTGCCAGGGAAGAATTATTTTTTAAAAATATACCAGCCTTTGACTGCCTACTCTAATGTCTCATGGCCCTGCTTTCACACTTTCTTCCAGTGGTGTTTCATTGTGGTCTTAACAACCTTGACATCAACACCTTACTTTAGAAGAGAAGGAGCCACTCTTCAAGTATGTGCTCAGGGAGACTAACCATTTCCTGTGCACCATCACCCCCAGCTAAGCTTTTGGTCTGGGGAACTTGGGGCCTCCTTGCCATGATTTATCATTCTGGTGTCATTCCTGGACAGCCTCCCTGCTCCCCTGGTTCAGTTTTTCATCATCATTTCAAGGCTGTTTGCTCAGCCTTTGCTGTAGCTGTTGCAATTGTGTTTTGGATCTTATCTCCTGGCAAGCTGTAGGGCTTGGCTGAGGAAGCTGCCAGAGGCTGAGCCCAGCAGAAGGGAGCTCCCAGAGCTCATGAGGAAGGGGAGGAGGTTGGGAAGGGACTCTGAAACACGCTTATGCTTTCTTAGCCGGGAAGAGAATTCATCGAGCAAACAGCTTAGATGCTCTTTTGGAGCATTCCCAGTGACGAGGGTCACCAGCATGGTGTGGCTTTCTGCCAGGCTCTCCTTAATTCTTCCTGCTCCCTCAAGATTCTCATGGTGTTGTCACCTCCCAACAACGATTGTAATTCTCTCCGAATTGTGCTTCATTTGAAGTGAACCCCAAAGCAGCCTTGAAGGCAGGGCACAGCTGGCAGCTGGGCCTTCTGCCTCCCAAGGCTCTGGCTCCCTTTAGGGCCTTGGGAGTCAGAAGGCCCATCCACTTGCTGAGTTCTGCCTCCACCCCCTTCCCCTACCTATATCCTGAGCCTGCGGGCAGCTGAGATAGCAGAGAGAACAAGAAGAGGAAAGGGCTTTGGCTTGAACATCTGGAAACCTAGGAGTCCAGAATTGTCTCTTACACTGACTTCTCCTGTGTTGCCTACTTTATAGGAACAGAGCCACCAGCCTCCATCTTTGCCTAGGATGAACGCATTTAGCATTATTGATTATGTTTGATATGTTAAGCTATTTACATATTCTGTTAATTCTCAGGACATCCCTTAAGTGAGTAGTAGTATCTCAAATGTACAGTTGCTGAGAAACTGTAATTTAAGTGATTTACAGTTGCTCAGAAAGTGAAAGTAAGCACCTAAGGCTGCACAGCTAGTAAGTGCTGAAGTGGAAATTGAGATGTTCTTATCTTCAAACCCAGACTTTCTTGCTCCTGACTGGATCTCAGATCCAGAGCTAAGGCTCTTCCTTGAGTTCAGCTGAAACTGCCCTGAACTCACCCAAAAACCTGCACAGAAAAGCTGGAGCCAACCTGACGATCTCAGCCAGCCCAGCAGACTCCTCGCAGGTCCCCTCCTCATCTTCCTTAGATGACCTCCCACTGGCCTTGTCCTGCCTGCCCTCTGGCTCAGCCACAGCTAATAGGTTACATTGTGTGTATCAACACCAACCACCCAGTAGTGACTACATGAAATACGGTATTGACAAGGAGTCCAAGGTTAAGCCTCAGTTTGGTGGGAGAGAGTAGGCTAGACTTGATTAGCAGTGTCCTCACGGCCTTGGGAGGGAGAAAGCCTATATGCACGCTGGGAATTTTCTGTCTCTGTACCAGCAGTAAGCTGTTTCCTTGGCCTTATGTCAAGTTTCAGTGTTTTTTTTCATCTTTATTCAGCTCACACACTTTCTCCTTGGATGTGCAGTATCATTTTTCCCCTGATAAGAGTAGCATATTTAAAAGTATACATTTACATTTTGTCATAATTATCCTCCTCCATACAGCAATTTTTGGAGGAAGGGTACTGTTTTTGCCACTGAGTTCTGCAGAAATCTTGGAAGCAGGTCCTAGAAACATTCACTAAGTCTTTATTGAGTGGTTACTATGTGCCAGGCACTTTTAGGCACTGAAGATACCAAAATGAAAATGACACTGACTCTCCTTGCAAGAAGCCCATGTTCTGTTCTGGAAAAACCACATGTTAACCACCAACTATAGACATGACATGAAGCTTCATCACTTTCTCTAAGGGAAGCCTCCATGATGTTCTTAGAACTGGAGAACGGTTCTTACCAACTTTCATTTTCTGAAGAGGTTAAGCTGTTGAAGGAAGAACTACTTCCTCCAGGTTATTATCCTATCAGTGATTCTCATTTCCCAGTGTTGAAGATCCCATAGTGCCTTTAAAATGCTTTCAGGCAAAAACTGCCCAACTGGGCTAATAAATCTGATGGTGGTAGCAATAAGCTTTTTGGCAACAATTCTCAGAACAACCCTGTTCATCCTGTTCAGCCTCCACAGATTCTAGTGCTCAGTACTTGGCCGCCTACCATGGCTCCTGGACCACCTCTTCCCTGGGCTTGAGACCTTCAGTCTATGCCCCTGTTCCTAGGGCAACCTCACTTCCCGGCCTTCAGATTAGGAGCTTCCTCCCAAGACAGCACTTGGTGCTTTTTCATGTGTATTCCATGGTTAATGCTGCTGCTGACTCCTCAATGCTGCCTTCTGAGACCAAGCTTGACATCCCGTATTAACCTGGGATGCCCAAATTTCATTTCTTGTAAGAGCCATTGCACCAGAATGGGTCACCCATGCAGTTGCCAAATGGTGCCAGAGTGTGGGGAAATGCCTGAATTAATTTGGCGATGTCCAGGTATTTCACATTTGCTTTCGTTGTGATTCTGGGCTGAATTTCAGTGCTCATCAACATGTTTGGCAATACAGAGACACAGCCTTGGCCTAGAGAAGGCTTAAGCCATCTGTTCTTTTAAGTGATAGAAAGGATGAGACAGAATTAGCTAGAACCAAGAAAATACAAGCAATGCTTTCTGAAGAGCGTGACCCTGATAGAAATTTTTCTTTGTGTGCTTATACAGAGATCCGTAAAACTGTTGAATGTAAGGGTCAGAAATCTACAGTCAGAGACAGAATGTAAGTTAATGTTTATCAGAGTCTGAGGGAAGGGGAGGATGAGTACAGAGTTTTATTTTGGGGGGGGGGTGGGGTTGGACAGGTGAGGAAACTGTTCTAAAATTAGATGGTGGTAATGGCGGTACAACTCTGTGAATATACTAAAAACCACTGAATTGAACACTTTAAAAGGGTGAATTTTATACTATGTGAAGTATAGCTCAATGAAGCCTTTATTTTAAGAAAGAAATCTATGATCTATAGCAAAAAGAAAAAAAAAAAAAACCCTAATTCACATTTGACAAACACTTGTTCAGCATCTACTATGCACCAGGCTTTGTCTGAAGCATGAGAGGCATTCAGAAATAAGATAAACAACAAGTTTATAGCTCCAGAGATGCACTGAAATTCTCCTTGCCCACATCTAAGGCTTACCTGGAAATGTGTCAGTTTAGAGACAAATGTGGGGACATCTCCCCCACCACAGTTTTTGCCTTTGAACTTGCTAACAGAGAGACACTGCCTACTTTTGGCAACCCTGAAGCCCTTGCATCTCCAGGGAGTGTTTCACTGATGAGCTGGCTTATCTCTGGTTACTTGATAATCACAGAAAAGAGCTGGCTGCAATGAATCTTCTTGTGAGAGTCATCCAAGCTTTTCTCTGTAGCTCCATAATGCAGAAACTCAGTAGAGAGAGCTCTAAAATGAGAAGTCCTCCTGAGTGGATAACACTCCTGCAAAGTGGAATTGCCTGGTAGTTTCAAGCTCCTTAGCCATTGGACCTAATTTTCATCCTCATTTTGAGGGGTTAAGTTCGCTTGAGTGGCAGTCTTGACCTGGACACAATGAGGCCCTACTTTTACTTCCTGTCTGGGAGACGGGATCTGTCTTTGCAGTGGCAATGTGTTATTTGCATGAAATTGTTCTCAACCATGGGACCTAACCATACCTCCATCATGACCAAAATTAAAAGAGCTTGGAAGAATCCTGCTCTCCACAGGTTAACACTTTCTAGCTTCCGGAAATGTCCAACATCTGTTCTTCAACCTTCTCTCCAACCAGAGCAAGGCCAGGCCCTAAATGACCCCACTAAATATAACCCAGTTGTTCAACACCCACCTCTCTCCTGAGGAACAAAATCAATTGCAACCAGATGAGAATTTCCATATGTGCCAAATGAGCCTCCAGGCAGGAGAACAAAAAGACAGTGTTGAAAAGATGTCACCTAGTAGGGAGACAGGCAGGAGCCCACACTCTGGGGGCCCACTGGTGTAAACCACTCTGAGATATGTGTATGTTCTCCAGGGAAGAAAAAGCTGTACAGGCAAGCACAGTCCTAGTGTTGTATTTGGAAACTCCAGGAGCAGGGAGGAGAGGCCAGTGGGAGGAAAGGAATACTTAGGGCATCTAGAAACCAGACACTTCCAATTTGGAAGCTATCTGAGAAGCTGGATTGGGACTCATGATGCCTTCTATAGGGACTTGGGCTAAGTGGGGAAGTTTGCTTGGCTGAGGCAATACAAACAAGATAGTTCGTTTTTATTTTGGATAAAGTGAAACTTTAGCTTAAAAAAATCCCACAAAGCCTATCTCACAGATAAACACAGAAAAGCACTGTTAACTGTAACCATACACCCTCAGGAATTGTGCCTTGAAAGTCACAATAAGTGGTAGTTTGAAGGTCATGAATAGGTTCTGTCCAGCTGTCTAACAGGAGGAGAAAAACAGGTGAGCAGAAGAGGAAGCGTTTAAAATAACAAGGGGGCTTTTTAAATAGAACTATAAAACTGGGCGGCAAACCTAGTCCAAGGGTTAAAAACAAGCTTTTCTTCCAAAGTTTCTATGGCAACTAGATAAAATCTACAGCAAGAGTGTAGTTAATGAAATATTTCTTCTAGACCAACATGTAGCAGTAAGTAATGAAAGCTGACTTTGTGCAAGCTCCAGTACAGGTTACATTTTTAGCTGCTGCTTTTTTATCTTCCTGGCCAGAATTGGAAATGGAGTTTGGTGAGACTCCATTTACTATGGGCCCTGATTTCTCTTTCTCATAGCATAGAGTCTTTAAAGCTGGGGCAGAAACACTGGTCTTGATCCAAATCACTTGGGATGGAGAGAAACCTTCTCCCTCCTTCTTTCCCCGTCCTCAGCAACAGTTTGGATTCATTTGACACAACTTGGAGTGTTAATTTGGACATTTAGAATGAATGCTTAGGACTAACTAATTTTATCTGTACACAAAGAATAAACACAATCTGTTGAGGTTAGTGGGAACTATTCATGTCATACATGACTGAGAAGCAATGGGAATACTTGATATAGAGGCCTTAGAGGTATTTAACTCAGCCAGTTACAAGCAGTGGGACTTGGGGCAAATTATTTAAGCTTTCCGTGTCTCAGTTTCTCATAAAAAGAGCCTGAGGATGGAATCCAACTAAAAGTGGATTTAAAGATTAAAAGAGATTATAATTTTAAGGAAGAATAAAATGTGCCTAGCTCTGTCTGGTATAGAGTAGGTATTCAATAAATATGTACTGAATCTGATTAAATTTTTTGGCTACAAACTACTTTAGGGTTCTAGAGAAGTTTCACTATATTTCTCAACAAGAAGATTGAACCCTAAGTCTTTTCTATTAGGGTGGCTTATCAGAGAACAATTTCAAAATATTAGATCATTCTACATGTGGAACGTAAAATTAGAGAACTAAAAGTAGCAGTGCTTTTTGACATTTATTTTGTGTTAGACAATGTTCTAAGCACTTTATATCCATTTGGTTATACCCCTTATAAAACCCTATGAGGCAAGCAATATTATTGTCACTGTTTAAGAGGTAAGGAAATTGAGGCATAAAGAGGTGAAAACTCTGGATAAAGTCCTGAATTGTTTAAGTTGTCACCACCACTACCACTGTCGTTATTGGCACTAACATTTCATGAGTCTGTCATGGTGCTAAGCACGTTATGTGCATTACTTCATTTCATGCTCATAATTTGATATCACCATTTTGTAGCTGAGGACAAGAAAGCTTGTTATACTAAATAATTAGGCCAAGATCTAAAAGCTAGTAAATGGTAGAGTCATGATTCAACATAAACAATTATGCCACAATGAAATGAAGACAGTTTTACGTTTTCTTTCAGATCCTTGTGCTTTTTATTTCTTTTCTTGTGTTATTACACTGATTATAATCTCTATGTTCAATGATGCCTAGAAATGATAAGAATGGATGTTCTTGCCTTGTTTCTGTTCTCTACAGGGAAAGCAGCCAGTATTTCACTACTCAGTATAACGTTTGTTATAGGTTTTTATGGATGTTCTTTATCACACTTAGGAAAGTTTCCTTCTAGCTCTCATTTGCTGAAAATTTTTACCACATAAGGATTCAGAATTTTTCAAGTATTTCCCCTGTTCTATTGAGAGGATGATATGGCTTTTCTCTTTTATTCTGTTAAAGTGATGAATTTAAGTGATTTTAAATATTGTACCAATTTTAATTCTGGCATCAACCTACTTGACCATGATGTATTATCCTTTCTATATTGCTGCTTTTGGTGTGCTAACATTTTATTATGAATTTTTGTGTTTATGTTTATGAGAGAGGTTGATCTGAAATTTTCGTTTCCTTTATATTTTTGTTGCATATTGGTTTCATGGTTTTCTGGTCTCATAAGAGATGCTAGGAGTGTCAATCAGAGTTCAACCAGAAAAAGAACCATAGGACATATGTATATATGTATAATACATGCATATACAAGTGTATGTGTATTTGTGTGTGTCTGTCTGTATAGCTAGGCAGGTAGATAGACAGAAAGATAGGTAAACTATAAGAAATTGGCTTATACAATTGTGAGTATTGGCTATTCAAGTCAAAAATTTGTATGGGAGGTTATCAGGAAGGGCAGGCTGGAAACTCTCAGGAAGGAGCTGAAGCTTCAGTCCACTGGCAGAGTTTTTCATCCTCAGAGGAACCTCAGTTCTGCTCTTAAGGTCTTTCAACTGCTTAGGTTAGGCCTACCCAAATTATTGAGGATAATCTCTTTTATTTGAAGGCAATTAGCTGAAGATGTTAAATCTACAAAACATCTTCAGAGCAATACTTACATTAGTGTTTGATTGAATAGTTGGAAACTATTATTTAGTAGAGTTGGCACATAAAACACCATCACAGCCTACCCTTTTTCAGCCTAGCACCCATAACATCTTAAACCATACTCAATTTCCAAATAAAGACAACAGCAAAGCCATACTTCCATCTAACATTATGCAACTGTCATATATATATATATATATATATATATATATATATATATTTGTATCTGATAATCCACAGATCTTCCTCCAGTGAAGATGCCTTGAGTGATGTTCACTCTTCTCCATGATATCCAATAATTTAAATACTGTGGTGTAATGTTAACTATTTCTAATACATGTTGTATTAGATGACCTGAGGCTAAGAGAGGGAAGAAGACAAAATATTTGAAATATATATCAAATTAGATATATGTATACACATTTATTATAACAAAATAGGAAAGAGATATAACAATTACAATCCTTGTTTCTACAACTTATCACATAGCCATGGCTGTTATTTATGACTACCTTCTTCCACGACCATTTCCATATTGCTTTAACCTGTAGCAAGCACTTCAGCTGGTTGTAATCTTTGCCTGGTTAAGTGACCCAAACACTCATTCCTGAAGGAACTGGGACATCAGCAGTCCTGCTTGGGTTGGGTTGTTGTGGTTTTCCACTGACTTCAATCTCACGGAATGGTAGTTGTCTTAGCTGAGGCTGCTAAATCAAAATACATAAACTGGGTAACTTGACAGAAATTTATTTCTCACATTTCTGGAGGCTGAGAAGTCTAAGGCTGATCTGCTTCCTGTTGAAGATATTGTCCTGGTTTGCAGATAGACACTTTCTCACTGTACCTTCACATGGCCAAGAGAGAGAGATCATCTCTCTTGTGTCTTTTCTTATAAAAGCTTTAATTCCATTTCTGAGGGCTCCACCTTCATGACCTAATTACCTCCCAAGTGTCTACCTCCAAATACCATCACCTTGGGGATTATGAACATAGGAATTTTAGGGGGACACAAACATTCAGTCTATAGCAGTAGTACTAAGAGACATCCTAAAGGAGCTCCTTTATTCTAGACATGTTCTTCCTTACCTCAATAGTGTAGCACCAGTTCAATTACTCCTTGATAATCAGGACCAGTAACCCCAGTCAGTACAGTAATCATCTTCTTTGCCTGTTGATTCAGAGTTATGAAGAGCTCAAAGTGGCCAGATGGCATCATAACTTCCAGTTCGATTAAATCATTCTTGTGTTTCCTAGTAGAAACATTTCTAACTTTGAAAACAAGATTTTTAGACCAACAGACCATAGGGTCACAAGAATGGGAAGCAAAAGTTTTGCAAGTAAATCTGTAGAGGTAATAGTGACTGATGTCATTATTATATAGTCCTCCCATTTATTCCCATCGATTCCTGGACCTATGAATTTTGACTGTTGGAGAAGGACTACACATTGCATGCTGATTAAAAGCATATACAGCCTCCTGGAAGACATTACCACAGTCCTGCAAGATATTGCCACCTAGCTGGCACCATAACTGAGTTTTTGAGAGGCAATTCTGCCATTCTATCAATCTAACTGCTTCAGAATCGTGGAGAACATAGAAATACTGATGAATAAAAAAAAAAAAAAGACTGGTGAATTCCATAAGCTTAGGCCCATTGCTTTCACAGTATCCTTAGGGTGTCACTTTGCTAGCTGGAAACCCCTGTGGCTGGTGGCGTCTCTGCTTGGGTTTTGCTCATGCCCCCTGGACTCGTTCTGCCCACTTGGCCTGGCAGGCTGTACTGGCTTGCACTACTGGCCCAGATCCTGTGCCTGCCCAGGGTGAGCCAGGCATGGAATGACGAGGGGTGTGTAAGTGAGCAAACACAGGGTCCAGCCACTGTGCATAGCCAGGCATGCCTGCTGAGGTAGGGTGGGCAGCTCCAGGCACCAGCACAGGTGCTCAGCTCTGTGCAAGGCTATGGCCAGACCAGGCATACCATAGGCAGCTTCTGCTGCAGGCACTGGGCAATGCGGTGGCACCCAAAAGCTCAGAGATGCCAGAAACCTCAGAACCCCAAAGAGGGTGTTACAGCATGTCATATCCCAAGCTCAGGAAGCCCGGAGATCTGGGCCCCCAGAAAGGGCTGCAGCTCTTCTCTCCTTCTTGCTGCCTGCAGTACAGTGAGTAGGCAGGGGTGTGTTTGGGGGAGGAGGGAGTATTTCAGCCCTTTTGTGTTATAGCTCCTTTAGTCCTGCTCACCCCCTGCCCCTGCTCCAGCCCACAGCTCCTGGAGTGGCCTGGCCCCACCACTGCTTCCTGTCATTTGGAGTGGCCACCCAGCACTGGTCGAGGGTGGGAGGGTGTTACAGCAGCTCTGGCTTGGGAAAACCTGAGGTCTTGGCCCCAGAAGGGTTGCTACTCTTTACTCCAACAGTCCAGGAGCATGTCACTGCCTGCATCTCAGCAAGCCAGCAAGGAATGTGTTACCACCACTTTCACTCCCCCTGTTCAGTTAGTCCTGAGCTCTTGTCCCATGTCCAAGAAGAATGAGGTTATGCAGACAACTGGTGGGTGAGGAAGGTGGAAGGAGCTTTACTGAATGACAGAACAGCTCTCAGGAGACCCCAGAAGTTGAAAGCTCCCTCCCAAGGGCAGGTCATCCCTAGAAATGTCTGAGTCTGGCTGAGATTGGGGTTTTAATATTCTCATAATGGAGATTGGTCCATGGGTAGCCATGGGTGGGCCTGGAAAAAGCACTATTCGTTTGGCCTGCAGGAATCAATGAAGTTCTCACCTGGGTGGTGGACTCCACCAGGAACTGGCAGCCCAGCCTCCAGGCTTTAGGCTGTCCCTGGCTTGAAGGTGGGGTTTCACCAGGGACCTGCCCCTTCTGACCTAGGAACCTGTCTGCCTCCCACCACCAATAACATGCCATCTGCAGTGCCCAGGCTGTCCATGCTGAAGGGGCACTCATAGGCCTGTGCCGAGCTGCCCTCAGCACCCCCGAAGTCCCTCCCTGGGCTCATCAGCACCCAAAGTTTCAGAAGGGGTTAAGGCAGTGGGGTGGGGGGGCAGGCTGGAGTGTCAGTGCCACCCCAAGTGCACACACACCCAGCTGGGTCACCACAGTGCTCAGGCTTGGCTACAACTGTGCTCTGTATCAGAGCAAGCACCCTGAGTTGTGAGAGGCCAGGAAGCAGGAGCAGGCACCTTCAAACCTGCAGGGGCAGGGAGATTCCTGGGTCCCCAAGAGCACAGGGATTCTTGGGTCATAGGTCCTGGCTCGGCAGCTGCAGCTGCACCCAGGAGCATGGGTTCCTGCCCCACCAACTTGGCAGGGTGTGTGGCTCCCACTGGGATCATCTGTTCCTGGCCCTTGCCAGCTCCACAGAGTGTACAGCCGTGGTCCTTGCCTCCCCCGCTGCAGCTGGCATCTCTACAGTGGCCCCTCCAGATCAGCTACCACAGTCATCATTGCCACACTTAATTTGTTGTGAAGCGAGTTTCTTGGTTAGAAGCAATGCTGTGCAGAATACCACGATGGTGGATAAATAATTCTTGTAAGACCATGGAGGATAGTTTTGGCAGAAGCACTGTACACAAGTAAAGCAAATCCATATCCAGAGTATTTATTCTGATAAGAAGAAATTGCTGCTCCTTCCATGATGGAAGTGACCCAATGTGGTCAACTTGTCACCAAGTAGCTGGTTGCTCACCCCCGGGAATGGTGCCATATCAGGGACTCTGCTGCTAGCCAGTTGAGTACTCAGTGGTAACTGTATCCAGATTAGCCTTGGTGAATAGAAATGCATGTTGCTGATTCCATGCATAACCTCTTTCTCTGCTACTATGGCCACTTTGTTCATGAACTCTTTGAGCAATGGCATGAGTGGCTGGGAAAAGAGACTGACTTGCATATACAGAAAGGGTCATCTTATGTCCTTAATTATTAAAAATCTTCCTCTGCTGAGGTCATCCTTCAGTGAGCATTCATGTGGGACATAAATATCTTCACTTTCTCTGCCCATTCAGAGAAGACTACCCCTTTATCTCTTCCTCAGACTTTTCTTGTCACCAATTTTCCATTCATGTTACTTCTAAGTCCCTTACCATCCAGCCAAATCATTTGCCATAGCTTATGAATCAGTATAGACTCATATCTCTAACCATTTCTTCTTCTAAACAAAATGAGCAACCAGGTGCACTGCTTAAAGCTCTGCCTACTGGGAGAATTTCCCTTCACCACTATTTTTCAATAATGTCACAGAGGGGGCCTGTAGTGCTGCAGCTGTCCACTCTCAGGTGGTGCCTGCATTTCATGCAGAACAATTTGTAAGCCAGTCCTGAGTTTTCCCTTTCTCAGTCAACTTATTGTAGGGAACTCTCCATGAGGTCATAGAGGTGGGATGGGAGACACAAGGTCATGTAGTAGGCATTGTGGGCATCGGCATTTGCAACACTTCTTCACATAACTTACTTATGCCTTACTCAAGCCTGACCTCGTACATACCACTTCCATTTGATGATGGAGTGCTGTTGAGCATACCCAACTTCATGGCTTGGTGGGTCAGATAACTCCCATTTCACAGTGGGAAGCTCAGGTTGCATAGATAGTGAAATGGTGGCCCATGCTTAAGCATTCAATCTACTAAGGCCCTCAAAACAGTTTTTCTCTCTTTTGAGAAAAACTGTTTCTCAGAGAGAGTAGTTATCTATAGGAGACTTGTGGAGAAATAGGAAGGCTTTTAAATTGTTAGTGGGAGTGTAAATTAGTTCAACCATTGTGGAAGACAGCGTGGTGATTCCTCAAGAATCTAGAACCAGAAATACCATTTGACCCAGCAATCCTATTGCTGGATATGTAGCCAAAGGATAATAAATCATTCTGCTATAAAGATACATGTACACATATGTTTACTGCAGCACTATTCACAATAGCAAAGACTTGTAGCCAACCCAAATGCCCATCAGTAATAGAGTGGATAAAGAAAATGTGGCAAGGCTTTGTGCCAAATTTTTCCTTTTTCTTTTTTTTACTATAAGTTCTGGGATACATGTGCAGAATGTGCAGGTTTGTTACATAGGTATACATGTGCCATAGTGGTTTGCTGCACCCATCAACCTGTCATCTACATTAGGTATTTTTCCTAATGCTATCTCTATCTCTCCCCTATACCCCTACCCTCTGACAGGCCCCAGTGTGTGCTGTTCCCCTCCCTGTGTCCATGTGTTCTCACTGTTCAACTGCCACTTGTGAGTGAGAACATGTGGTATTTGGTTTTGTGTTCCTGTGTTAGTTGGCTAAGAATGATGGTTTCCAGATTCATCCATGTCCCTGCAAAGGACATGAACTCATCCTTTTTATGGCTGCATAGTATTTTATGGTATATATGTGCCACATTTTCTTTATCCAGTCTATCATTGATGGGCATTTGGGTTGGTTCCAAGTCTTGGCTATTGTGAAGAGTGCTGCAATAAACATACGTGTGCATGTGTCTTTATAGTAGAATGATTTATAATCCTTTGGTATATACCCAGTGGGATTGCTGGGACAAATGGTATTTCTGGTTCTAGATCTTTGAGGAATTGCCACACTGTCTTTCACAATGAGTGAAATAATTTGCACTCCCACCAACAGTGTAAAAACGTTTCTGTTTCTCCACATCCCCTCCAGTATCTGTTGTTTCCTGACTTTTTAATGATCATCGTTCTAACTGACGTGAGATGGTATCTCATTTGATTTGCATTTCTCTAATGACTAGTGATGGTGAGCTTTTTTTCATATGTTTGTTGGTCTCATAAATGTCTTTTGGTAAGTGTTTGTTCATATCCTTTCCCAATTTTTGATGGGATTTTTTTTTTCTTGTAAATTTACTTAAGTTGCTTGTGGATTCTGGATATTAGCCCTTTGTCAAATGGAAAGATTGCAAAAATTTTCTCCCATTCTGTAGGTTATCTATTTACTCTGATGACCATTTATTTTGCTGTGCAGAAGCTCTTTAGTTTAATTATATCCCATTTGTCAGTTTTGGCTTTTGTTGCAATTGCTTTTGATGTTTTATTCGTGAAGTGTTTTCCCATGCCTATGTCCTGACTGGTATTGCCTAGGTTTTCTTCTAGGGTTTTTATGATTTTAGGTCTTACATTTAAGTCTTTAATCCATCTTGAGTTAATTTTTGTATATAAAGTGTAAGAAATGTGTCCAGTTTCAGTTTTCTGCATGTGGCTAACCAGTTTTCCCAATGCCATTTATAATATAGGGAATCCTTTTCCCATTGCTTGTTTTTGTCACGTTTGTCAAAGATCAGATGGTTGTAGATGTGTGGCATTATTTCTGAGTATTGTATTTTGTTCCATTTGTCTATTTATTTGTTTTGGTACCAGTACCATGCTGTTTTGGTACTGTAGCCTTGTAGTATAGCTTGAAGTCAGGTAGTGTGATGCCTCCAGGTTTGCTCTTTTTGGTTAGGATTGTCTTGGCTATATGGGCTCTTTTTTGGTTCCATATGAAATTTAAAGTCATTTTTTCTAATTCTGTGAAGAAAGTCAATGGTAGCTTGATGGGAATAGCACTGAATCTATAAAGTACTTTGGGCATTATGACCATTTTCACAAGAATGATTCTTCCTATCCATGAGCATGGAATATTTTTCTATTTGCGTCCTCTGTTACTTCCTTGAGCTGTGGTTTGTAGTTCTCCCTGACGAGTTCCTTCACATCCCTTGTAAGTTGTATTCCTAGATATTTTATTCTCTTTGTAGCAATTGTGAATGGGAGTTCACTCATGTTTTGGCTGTTTGTCTATTATTTGTGCATAGGAATGCTTATGATTTTTGCACATTGATTTTGTATCCTGAGACTTTGCCGAAGTTGCTTATCAGCTTAGGGAGATTTTGGGGTGAGATGATGGGATTTTCTAAATATACAAATCATGTCATCTGCAAACAAAGACAATTTGACTTCCTTTCTTTCTATTTGAATACACTTTATTTCTTTCTCTTTCCTAGTTGCCCTGGCCAGAATTTCCCATACTGTGTTGAATAGGAGTGGTGAGGGAGGGCATTCTTGTCTTGTGAGGGTTTTCAAAGGGAAGAATGCTTCCAGGTTTTTCTCATTCAGTATGGTATTGGCTGTGGGTTTGTCATAAATAGGTCTTATTATTTTGAGATACGTTCCATCAATACCTAGTTTATTGACAGTTTTTAGCATGAAGGGATGGTGAATTTTATCAAAGGCTTTTTCTGCATCTATTGAGATAATCATGTGGTTTTTATCACTGGTTCTGTTTATGTGATGGATCATGTTTATTGATTTACGTATGTTGAACCAGCCTTGCATCCCAGGGATGAAGCCTACTTGATCATGGTGGATAAGGTTTTCAGTTTGCTGCTGGATTCATTTTGCCAGTATTTTATTGAGGATTTTTGCATCAATGTTCATCAGGGATATTGGCCTGAAATTTCCTCTTTTTATTGTATCTCTGCCAGGTTTTGGTATGAGGATGATGCTGGCATTATAAAATGAGTTAGGGAGAATTCCCTCTTTTTCTATTGTTTGGAAGTTTCAGGAGGAATGGTACCAGCTCCTCTTTGTGCCTCTGGTAGAATTTGGCTGTGAATCCATCTGGTCCTGGGCTTTTTTTGGTTGGTAGGCTATTAATTACTGCTTCAATTTCAGAACTTGTTATTGGTCTATTCAAGGATTCAACTTCTTCCTGGTTTAGTCTTGGGAGGGTGCGTGTGTCCATGAATTTATTCATTTCTTCTAGATTTTCTAGTTTATTTTCATACAGGTGTTTATAGTATCCTCAGAGGGTAGTTTATATTTTGGGGGGATCAGTGGTGATATCCCCTTTATCATTTTTTTATTGTGTCTGTTTTATTCTTCTCTATTTTCTTTTGTTTTAATCTGGCTAGTGATTTATCTATCTATTTTGTTAATCTTTTCAAAAAACCAGCTCCTGGATTCACTGACTTTTTGAAGGGGTTTCGTGTCTCTATCTCCTTCAATTCTGCTCTAATCTTAGTTATTTCTTGTCATCAGCTAGCTTTTGAATTTGTTTGTTCTTGCTTCTCTAGTTCTTTTAATTGTGATGTTATGGTATTGATTTTAGATCTTTCCAGCTTTCTGATGTGGGCATTCAGTGCTATAAACTTTCCCTTAAGCACTGTTTTTACTGTGCCCCAGAGTTTCTGGTATGTTGTATCTTTGTTCTCATGGGTTTAAAATAACTTATTTATTTCTGCCTTAATTTCTTTATGTACCCAGTAGTCATTCAGGAGCAGGTTGTTCAGTTTCTGTGTAGTTGTGCAGTACTGAGTGAGTTTCCTAATCCTGAGTTCTAATTTGATTGCGCTGTGGTCTGAGAGACTGTTTGTTATGACTTCTGTTCTTTTGCATTTGCTGAAGAGTGTTTTACTTCCAATTATATGGTCAATTTTAGAATAAGTGCAATGTGGTTTTGAGAAGAATCTATCTTCTCTTGATTTGGGGTGGAGAGTTCTGTAGATGTCTATTAGGTTTGCTTGGTCCAGAGCTGAGTTCACATCCTGAATATCATTGTTAATTTTGTGTCTTGTTGATCTGTGTAATATTGACAGTGGGATGTTAATGTCTCCCACTATTATTGTGTGGGAGTCTAAGTCTCTTCGTAGGTCTCCATGAACTTGCTTTATGAATCTGGGTGTTCCTGTATTGAGTGCATGTATATTTAGGATAGATAACTCTTCTTGTTGCATTGATCCTGTTACCATTATCTATGCCCTTATTTGTCTCTTTTGATCTTTGTTGGTTTAAAGTCTGTTCTATCAGAGACTAAGTTTGCAACCCCAGCTTCTTTTTGCTTTCCATTTGCTTGGTAAATATGCCTCCATCCCTTCATTTTGAGCCTATGTGTGTCTTTGCATGTGAGATGGGTCTCCTGAATACAGCACACCAATAGGTCTCGATTATTTATCCAATTTGCCAGTCTGTGTCTTTTAATTGGGGCATTTAGGTTTATATTTAAGGTTAATATTGTTATGTGTGAATTTGATCCTGTCATTATGATGCTAGCTGATTGGTTTGCCCATTAGTTGATGCAGTTTCTTCACAGTGTCGATGGTCTTTACAATTTGCTATGTTTTTGCAGTGGCTGGTACCAGTTTTTCCCTTCCATATTTAGTGCTTCCTTCAAGAGCTCTTGTAATGCAGGCCTGGTAGTGACAAAATCTCTTAGCATTTGCTTGCCTGCAAAGAATTTTATTTCTCCTTTACTTATGAAGCTTAAATTGGCTAAATGTGAAATTCTGGGTTGAAAATTCTTTTCTTTAAGAATGTTGAATATTGGCCCCTACTCTCTTCTGGCTTTTAGGGTTTCTGCAGAGAGATCCACTGTTAGTCTGATGAGCTTCCCTTTGTAGGTAACCCAACCTTTCTCTCTGGCTGCCCTTAACATTTTTACTTCAATTTAACCTTGGTGAATCTGACGAACATGTGTCTTGGGGTTATTCTTCTTAAGGAGTGTCTTAGTTGTGTTCTCTGTATTTCCTGAATTTGAATGTTGGCCTGTCTTGCTAGGTTGGGGAGCTTCTCCTGAATAATATCCTGAACAATGTTTTCAAACTTGGTTTCATTCTCCCTGTCACTTTCAGGTAAACCAATCAAAAGTGTGTTTGGTCTTTTCACATAGTCCCATAATTTTTGGAGTCTTTGTTCATTCCTTTCATTCTTTTTTCTCTAATCTTGTCTTCATACTTTATTTCATTAGTTTGTCTTCAGTTTCTAATGCCCTTTTTTCTGCTTGATTAATTCAGCTATTGATACTTGAGTGTGCTTCATGAAGTTCTCATGCTGTGTTTATCAGCTTCATCAGATCATTTATGTTCTTCCCTAAACTGGTTATTCTAGTTAGCAATTCTTCTAACCTTTTTTCAAGGTTCCTAGCTTCCTTGCATAGTGTTAGAACATGCTTCTTTAGCTTGGAGGAGTTTGTTATTACCCACCTTCTGAAGCCTGCTTCTGTCAATTCATCAAACTCATTGTCTGCCCAGTTTTCTTCCCTTGCTGGTGAGGAGTTGTGATCCTTTGGAGGAGAAGAGGCATTCTGGATTTTGGAATTTTCAGCCTTTTGCACTGTTTTTTCCTCATCTTTGTGGATTTATCTACCTTTGGTTTTTAATGTTAGTAACCTTTGAATGTGGTTTTTGCATGGACATACTTTTTGTTGATGTTGATGCTATTCCTTTCTGTTTGTTTGTTTTCCTTCTAACAGTTAGGCCCCTCTGCTGCAGGTCTGCTGGAGTTTGCTGGAGGTTCATTCCAGACCCTGTTTTCCTGGGTATTACCAGTGGAGGCTGCAGAACAACAAAGATTGCTGCTTGCTCCATTCTCTGGAAGCTTTGTATCAGAGGGGCACCTGCCAGATGCCAGCTAGATCTCTCCTGTATGAGGTGTCTGTCAACCCCTGCTGAGAGGTGTCTCCTTGTCAGGAGACATAGGGGTCAGGGACCTGCTTGAGGAGGCAGTCTGTCCCTTAGCAAAGCTCAAGTGCTGTGCTGGGAGATCTAGTGCTCTCTTCAGAGCTGGCAGGCAGGAATGTTTATGTCTGCTGAAGCTGTGCCCACAGCTGCCCCTTCCCCCAAATGCTCTGTCCCAGGAAGATGGGAGTTTTATCTAAAGCCCCTGACTGGGGTTGCTGCCTTTCTTTCAGAGATGTCCTGCCCAGAGAGGAGAAACGTAGGGAGGCAGTCTGGCTACAGCAGCTTTGCTGAGCTGTGGTGGGCTCCACCCAGTTTGAACTTCCTTTTGGCTTTGTTTACACTATGAGGGGAAAACTGCCTACTCAAGCTTCAGTAATGGCAGATGCCCCTTCCCCCACCAAACTTGTTTGTCTTAGTTCAACTTCAGACTGTTGTGCTGGCAACAAGAATTTCCAGCCAGTGGATATTACCTTGCTAGCTCCATGTGGGTGGGATCTACTTAGCTAGACCACTTGGCTCTCTGACTTCAGCCCCTTTTCTAGGGGAGTGAATGGTTCTGTCTTGCTGGTATTCCAGGCACCACTGGGGTATAAAAAAAAACTCCTGCAGCTAGCCCAGTATTTGCCCAAACAGCCACCCAGTTTTGTGCTTGAAACCCCGGACCCTGGTGGTGTAGGCACCCGAGGGAATCTCCTGGCCTGCAGGTTGCTTAGACTGAGGGAAAAGCATAGTATCTGGGCTGGAATGCACCATTTCTCACAGCACAGTCCCTCACAGCTTCTCTTGGCTCAGGAAGGGAGTTCTTTGTCTCCTTGTGCTTCCCAGGTGAGGGAAGCCTCACCCTGCTTCGGCTTGCCCTCTGTGGGCTGCACACACTGTCTATCCAGTCCCAGTGAGATGAGTTGGGTACCTCAGTTGGAAATGCAGAAATCACCTGCTTTGTGTGTTGATCTTGCTGGGAGCTGCAGCTGTTTCTATTCGGCCATCTTCTTTTTATAATCCTGCTGCGAAGTTTTAAGGTTCTGTTGTGATTCACCTATATGGGCCTGTCAAAGACGCCAAACGGCATCTCTATCAGCCATTGACACTTTGAGCACCATTAGATCTGCTAGATCATATTGCCTAACTGGCAGAGCAGCTTGCACAGTGACGTGAACTACTGCAGAGGCTTCTTTTGTTCTGGTCTCACTGAAAACTAGCTGCTCTTTAGTTTCAGTTGGTAAATGGGTCAAAGTAGTGCACTGAAATGAGGAATATGTTGCCTGCATGATCCAAAGAGACCCACTAGGTATTATGCTTCTGTTGCAGTTGTAGGAGGGGCTAGATGCAACAAATTATCTTTCACCTTTCATGGGATATCTCTCAGCATGCCCCACACTATTAGAAATTTCAGTGAGGTGGAAGGTTCCTGAATTTTTGTCAGATTTATTTCCACCTTCTGACTCTCAAATGTCTTACCATTAAGTCTAGAATAGTTGCTATTTCTTGCTCAGTAGATCCAGTGAGTATAATGTCATCAATGTAATGAACTAATGTGATATCTTTTGGAAGGGAAAGATAATCACATTATGTACTAAATTATGACATGGGTCTAGAGAATTGATATATCCCTGAGATAGGACAGTGAAGGTATATTGCTTACCATTCCAGTTGAAAGCAAACTGCTTCTGGTTGTCCTTATTGACAGGAATAGAGAAAAAGGCATTTGGCCTCTCAATAGCTGCATACCAAGTACCAGTGGATGTATTAATTTGCTTAAACAATGAAACTACATCTGGAATAGCTGCTGCAATTAGAATCACCATCTGGTTAAGATTACAGTAATTGAGTATCATTATCTAATATTCATCTGATTTCTATACAACCAAATAGGCAAGTTGAATGGGGATGTGGTCGGAATCATTACTCTACATCTTTAAAGTCATTGATAGTTGTAATACAGCTTTCTCAAAGGTTTAGGAGAAATTTTTGTAAAAAATTTCATGCCCTACCTGGGCCTTAAATTTCCTTCGTGGATAAGTTTTAAATTACAAATTCAATTTCTTTAATAGGCACAGAACTAGTAAAATTTTTCTTTTTGTTTTTGTTTTTCTTTTGGCAATTGGGTGTTTTTAAAAGAAATTTTTCCAGTATTTCTAAATTGCCAAATTTATTAGCATGAAAATTTTGTCATACTACCTTATTATCTTTAAATGTCTTCAAGATCTACAGTGCTATCTCTCTTGTATTCTTTTGTTGTTGTTGCTGTTGTTACTTTTTAAAATTTTTTTCAAATTTTTTCTTTTTTTTGAGACCAGATCTCACTCTGTTGCCCAGGCTGGAGTGCAGTGGTGCGATCTCAGCTCACTGCAACCTCCGCCTCCTGGGTTAACCTCCGCCTCCTGGGTTCAAGAGATTGTCCTGCCTCAGCCTCCTGAGTAATTGGGATTACAGGCTCCTACCACCACACCTGGCTAGTTATTTTGTATTTTCAGTAGAGATGGGGTTTCCCCATGTTGGCCAGGCTGGTTTCAAACTCCTGACCTCAAGTGCTCCATCCGCCTGGGCCTCCCAAAGTGTTAGGGTTATAGGCGTGAGCCACCACACCTGGCTGTTGTTGTTACTTCTTTCTGTTTCTTTTTTTCTCTCTCTTTCATTCTTAATTTGAATTATTTTTATTTTCTCATTTTTTTCTTTATCAATTGTGTTAGGGTATTATTACTTTTACTAACCTTTTCTAAGAACCAATTTTGGCTTTATTAATTTTATTGTTTCTTTGCTTTCTATTTCATTGATAGGTTTTTTTCTTGTTTCTCTGTTTCAAATTACTTTGGTTTAGCTAACTCCTTTTTTCTATATTTAAAAGGTGAAAACAGATTTTTGAATTTAAATCGCTCTTATTTTCTAGTATAAGCTAAATTTAAGGCTATAAATTTCCTTCTATGCACTGCTTTACCTGCATTGTGCAAATTTTGATGTGTTGTATATCATAATCATTCACTTTGGAACATTTTTAAATGTTCTTTG
This sequence comes from Cebus imitator, assembly GCF_001604975.1. NCBI lineage: Eukaryota > Metazoa > Chordata > Mammalia > Primates > Cebidae > Cebus > Cebus imitator. Next base: position 825,079 of record NW_016107847.1, on the reverse strand, counting down.
TGACTTTTTCTTTGACTCTATGAGTTATTTTAAAGTATGTTGTTTCATTTCAAAATATTTAGGCATTTTCCTAGGTAATATTCTTCTAAAAGCTTCTAATTGAATTCCATTATAGTTGCAGAACATGCTCTGTAAGATAGATTCCAATCTTTTGTATTTATTGAGAGTTATTTTATGGCCCATCATATGGTCTTTCAAAGTGAACATTACATGAACTATTGAGAAAACATGTATTTTTAGTTGTGTGTACTGGTTTCCCAATTGCAATTGGGTTAAGTTAGTTTTGTTCAAATTATTTTTATCCATTCTGATTTCTGTATCTAGTTGCTCTACAATTACTAAGAGAAGGGCATTAAAATATCCAACCTTGATCACCTATTTCTACCTTTAGTTCTGCTTATTGTTGCTTCAAGTATTTTGAAGCTCTGTAATTGGATAAATACACATGTAAAATTTATATGTCTTTCTGATTAGAACAACGTTTTTATCATTAAGGAGTGTCCTTTTTTATCTCCTCACCTTTCCTGATATTAATAAACCACAATTGTTTTCTTATGATTACTGTTTACATATCTATCTTTCTCTATCCATTCACTTTTAGCCTATCTCTGTCTTTATATTTCAGGTTGCTTTCTTATGGATAATATGTAGTTGAGTCTCACTTTTTTTCAACTTTTATGTAGGATTCAGAGGATTCATGTGTCAGTGTGTTACATGGGTATATTACATGATGCTGAAGTTTGGGGTGCAGGTGATCCCATTTCCCAAGTAGTGAGTATAGTATCCAGTAGCTAGTTTTAAGCCCACACCCAACTCCCTCCCATCTCTAGTAGTCCCTAGTGTCTGCTGTTCTCATCTGTACATCTATGTGTACTCAATATTTAGCTCCTACTTATAAGTAAGAACATGCAGTGTTCGGTTTTTCTGTTCCTGCATTAATTCACTTAGGATAATGGCCTCCAGCTGCAACTATGTTACTGCAAAGGACATGATTTCATTGTTTTTTTGTGGCTGTGTAGTAGCCCATAATGTATGTGTACCACATTTTGTTTATCCAGTTTACCATTGATGGGTACTTAGGTTGATTCCATGTTTTTGCTATTGTGAATAGCACTGCAATGAATGTATGAGTGCATATGTCTTTTTGGTAGAATGATTTGTTTTCCTTTGGGTATATACCCAGCAATGGGACTGCTGGGTCAAAAGGTAGCTCTGTTTTAAGTTATCTGAGAAACCTCCCAACACAGTAAAATGTTGGCCTGTAGTACCTTTTGCGTTGTGCCTCTGCCAGATTTTGGTATCAGGATGATGCTGGCTTCATAGAATGAGTTAGAGAAGAGCTTCTCCTCCTCCATTTTTGGGTATAGTTTCAGTAGGATTGGTACCAGTTCTTTGTACATCTGGTAGAATTTGGCTGTGAACCCATCTGGTCCAGCGGTTTTTTTGGTTGGTAGGTTTTTTAAGTTACTGATTCAGTTTTGAAACTTGTTATTGGTCTGTTCAGGTTTTCACTTTGTTCCTGGAAGGTTGTGTGTTTCCAGGAATGTATCCATTTCCCCTACATTTTCTAATTTGTGTGTATAGTGTTGTTTATAATAGTCTCTGGGGATCTTCTTTATTTCTATGGGATCAGTTGTAATGCCATCATTGTCATTTCTGATTGCTCTTATTTGGATCTTCTCTTTTTCTTTTTTTGTTAATCTAGCTAGTGGTCTAAATCTTGTTTATTCTTTCAAGAATCAACTTTTGGTTTCATGGATCATTTGTATGGATTTTTGCATCTCAATTTCATTCTGTTCTTGTTTTAGTTATTTTCTTCTGGTAGCTTTAGAGTTTTTTTTTTTGTTGTTGTTGTTGTTGTTTTTTGTTTTGTTTTGTTTTTTCCTTCTAGTTGTTCTAAGTGCAATGTTAGGTTATTAATTTGAGATCTTTCTAACTTCTTGATGATGGCATTTAGCACCATAAACTTTCCTCTTAATACTGCTTTAGCTGCATTCCAAAGATTTTTGGTAAGTTGTGTCTTGTGTCAAAGAATTTTTTGATTTCTGCCTAAATTTAAATTTTCATTCATGAGTTATTCAGGAGCAAGTTGTTTAATTTCTGTGTTTTTGTGTAGTTTTGAGAGACCTTTTTGATTTCTGCTTTTATTACACTGTGGTTTGAGAGTGCACTTGGTATGATTTCAATATTTTTTAATTTATTGAGACTTGCTTTATGACTGAACATGCGGTCAATCTTAGAATATATTCTGTGTGCTGATAAGAAGAATGCATATTTTGTGGTTGCTGGGTAGTAGCCTGTAGATGTCTATTGAGTCTGATATGGCTTGGCTGTGTCCCCACCCAAATCTCATCTTGAATAGTAGTTCCCATAATCCCCACATGTTGTGGGAGGGACCAGGTGGAGACAATTTAATCATGGCAGTGGTTTCCCCCATACTGTGCTCATGATAGATAGTTCTCATGAGATCTGGTGGTTTTATAAGGGGCTTCCCCCTTCACTCAGCTCTTATCTCTCTCCTGCCACCCTGTGAAGAGATGCCTTCTGCCATGATTGTAAGTTTCATGAGACATCCCCAGCCATGTAGAACTGTGAGTCGTTTAAACTTCTTTTCTTTATAAATTGCCCAGTCTCAGGTGTGTCTTCATAGCAGCATAAGAATGGACTAATATGGTAAATTGGTATGGTAGAGAATTGGGTGCTGCTATAAAGATGCCCAAAAATGTGAAAGCAACTTTGGAACTGGGTAACAGTCAGAGGTTGGAACAGTCAGAGGTTGGAACACTCAGAAGAAGAGGGGAAATTGTGGGAAAGTATGGAACCTTTCTAGATACTTGTTGAATGGTTTTGACCAAAATGCTGATAGTGATAGGGTCAATGAAGTCCAGGCTAAGGTGGTCTTAGATGGAGAAGAGGAACTTGTTGAGAACTGGAGTAAAGGTGACTCTTGCGATGATTTTGCAAAGACACTGGTAGTATTTTGCCCCTGCTCTAGAGATCTGTGGAACTTTAAACTTGAGAAAGATGATTTAGGGTATCTGGCAGAAGAAATTTCTAAGCAGCAAAGCGTTCACAAGGAAGCAGAGCATAAAATTTCAAAAATTTGAACCCGATGATGCAATAGAGAAGAAAAACTCATTTTCTGGGGAGAAATTCAAGCCTGCTTCAGAAATTTGCATAAGTAATGAGACATGTGAGATGTGTGATATGTGAGATTTGATCCTGTAGTCATGTTGTTAGCTGGTTGTTTTTTAGATTTTATTGTATATTGCTTTATGTTGTCTGTGGGCTCTGTGCTTAAGTGTGTTTTTGTGGTAGCAGATATCAATCTTTCACTTCCATGTTTAGTACTCCTGTAAGGACCTCTTGTGAGGCTGGTCTGGTGATAATAAATTCTTTTTGTGTTTGCTTGCCTGAGAAGGATTGTATTTTTCCTTTGCTTATGAAGCTTAGTTTGGTGAAATATAAAATTCTTGACTGAAATTGCTTTTCTTTGAAGATGCTGAAAACAGGTCCCCAGACTCTTCTGTGTGTAAGGTTTCTGCTGAGAGATCTTCTGCTAGCCTGATGGGGTTCCCTAGGTAAGTGATCTGACCTTTTTCTCAGGCTGCCTTTAAGAATTGTTTTCTTGGCCAGGCACAGTGGCTGACAACTGTAATCCCACCACTTTGGGAGGCCAAGGCAGGTGGATCACAAGGTTAAGAGACTGAGACCATCTTGGCCAACATGGTAAATCCCTATCTCTACTAAAAATACAAAAATTAGCCAAGCATGGTGGTGTGTGCTTATAGTCCCAGCTAATAAGGAGGCTGAGACAGAAGAATCGCTTGAATCAGGAGGCAGAGGTTGCAGTGAGCAGAGATTGCACCACTGCACTCCACCCTAGCAACGGAGCAAGACTCTGTCTCAAAAAAAAAGATTTTTTTCTTTTGTATTCACCTTGGTGAATCTCATGACCTATGCATTAGTGATGGTTGTTTTGTATATTATCTCACAGGGGTTCTCTGTATTTTTCGAATTTGCATATCAACCTTTTTAGCAAAATTGGGAGATTTTTTCATGGACTTTATACTCAAAAATGTTTTCCAAATTGCTTACTCTCTCTCCTTCCTCTCAAGAATGCCAGTGAGTCATAGATTTGTACACTTTACAAAATCTCATATTTCTCAGAGGTTTTGTTCATTTTTTAAAAATTCTTTTTTTTAATTTTTGTCTGAGTTGATTCAAAGACCCAGTCTTCAACCTCTGAGATTCCTTCCTCAGCTTAGTCAATTCTACTGCTAATCCTTCTGACTGTATTATGAAATTATGATTGTGAATTTTTCACTTCCAGCAGTTTAGTTTAGTTCTTTCTTAAAATGGCTATTTCATCTTTTGGTTCTTGGATTGTTTTTACTGGATATTTGGATTCTATGTATCGGTTCTCAACTTTCTTCTGGATCTTAATAAGCTACCTTGCCATTTAGATTCTGAATTCTATATCTGATAGTCATTTCTTTTTTCTTTTTTTTTCTTTCTTTTTTTTTTTTTTTTTTT
>NW_016107847.1:813983-820528 GCF_001604975.1 Cebus imitator | reverse complement strand
GTCTCAATCTGGAGTGCTATGGCACAGTCTTGACTCACTGCAACATCTGCCTCCAGAGTTTAGCAATTCTCCTGACTCAGCCTCCTGAGAATCTGGGACTGACTACAGGTGCGTGCTACCATACCCAGCTGATTTTTGTATTTTTAGTAGAAAATACAAAAATCACTATGTTTCACTATGTTGGCCAGGCTGATCTTGAGCTCCTGACCTTGTGATCTGTCCACCTTAGCCTCCCAAAATGCTGGGAGTACAAGCGTGAGCCACCAGTCATTTCAATCTGGTTAAGAACCATTGCTGGGGAGCTAGAGTGCTCATTTGGTGATAAGGAGACAGCCTGGCTTTTTGAATTACCAGAGTTCTTGTGCTGGTTCTTTCTCATCTGAGAGGGCTGTTCCTTTAACTGTGGTATAAGTTGAGTATAGTTAGTTGGTTTCATTTCTGGTTGCTTTCAGAGGGCCAAGGCTCTGTACAGGATCTTTATTTGTGGCTGGATTCTTGCTTTAGGTTCACAGGTGCTGTATATTGGCAAAATATTTTTGGTGTTTTAATTAGGGCTGTGATCCAGTATAGTAGATGGCATTTAAGAGTGATGGCTAGGAGGCAGGCCCTTAGCCATGTGGCTCTTTTGTATTTCAGCACATTTGCTGTAGTGCAGTGTGGTGAGGCAGAGGAGAGAGATGACTCCGTCACTGGTTTCACTCCTGGGCTTTGGAGTAGCCCCCTCTAATCACTGGAACCACATCTGTGTTTCCTTTGTTAGATGTTCTGGGTCACAGGGCTCTCTTTGGGGAAAGGCCATGGTTGACAGACAGCCACCCTCTTCCTGGGCTGGCCCCATCAAGGAAGGCATGCCCTGCTCCTGCACCAGTCCAAGAACCCAAGTGTCTAACCTCTCTCAGTGTTCTGAGAGTGAAGGCTCTTTCCCCACTTGGGCACCACCAAGCCAGTGGGGCTCTCCTGGCTAGGAGTAGTAGGGGACAAGATGCACAGTTTGCCATCCAGGAAGTCCTCTGGGGAACACAGAGCTGTGCCCATCTGTAGAATTCAGGTTGGGGTGGAACTCCCTGAACTCACACTGGAAGTCCAATCCAGAAAGACTTGCCTGACTAGGCACAGTGCGGGAAGGGGAGTCACAAGATTTGCCACCAGGGTGTTTCCCAGGGAACACGGAGCTGTGCCCACCCATAGAGTTTAAGCAGGGGGCACAGTTGCTGGGCTGGAAGCTGAATGGAGCCTTCTCTGGCAAGGAGGAGTGGGGCAGTCTGACTGCTTCCCAACACTATGACTGTAGCCTCCATTGGCATTATGGCAGCTGGTATTGGGCTGCTCAGGGATTCAGGGCCTGTGGGGCTCCCTGTGGTCTTGAGCAGTGTCTCTGCAAAAACTCCAGGTGGCTGTCTCTGTCAGTCTAGAGACTGAGAGGAGGTTGTCAAAGGGCTTCTTCCATTCCTAGAATTGCAAATGTTCCAATGGGAAGTGTGGATCCCTCAGGAACTCTTATCGTTTCACTCTTTCCATATGTTAGGGAGCTTCTCCTAACTCCCCACTAGTCCCAGGTGAGTAGCTGCTCAGAATATTTAGTTCATTTACATGTAACATAATTATTGGTTTTAAGTATACTGTCCCATTATTTTTTTTGTTTAGCAGTGGCATTTGTTTTCTGTTCCTGTTTGTCACTTTCTGACTCCTTTTAAGTTAATAACGGAATGCTTTTTAATATTCCATTTCAATTCTCCTACTGACTTTTTACTTTTTAAAACTGTGTGTGTATGCGTATGTGTGTGTGTGTGTTGTTGTTGTTGTTTTTGTTGTTATTGTTTGGTTTAGTGATTGCTCTGGCAATTACAATATGAATCCTTAATTTTCACAGTTTCTTTGGAGTAATATTGTACCACTTCATGTAAAATGTGAGAATCTTATCACAGTAAAATCCCATGTTTCATGCTGCTATCCTTTGTACTATTCTTATCATATATTTTGTATCCACCTAGGATATAAACTCTATGATAAAATTATTTATTTTTTGTTTTAAATAGTCTGTGGCCTTTCAAAGAAGTCAAGGAAAAATGTTAAAGGATGATATTTTTTATTTACCCATATATTTATAGCTATTAGTGCTCTTTATTCCTTCCTACAGATTTGAATTTCCATCTGGTATCATTCTCTTTAGCCTGAAAAACTTTCTTTAGCATTTTTTATTAGCGCATATTTGCTGGTATCCAATTCTTTCCATTCTTATTTATAAAATTTATTTCAGTCTTATTTATGGGGAATATTTTTGTATGATATAAAATTCTGAGTTGATAGTGTTTCTTTTTTTCTGTACTCTACGGATACCATTCCATTGTCTGCTGGCCTCTAATATTTTTTATGAGAAGTTGGTAATCATAGGTATAATTTACCCCCATATGCAATTGTCTTAGTCAGTTTAGGCTGCTATGGCAAATTACCATAGACTGGATGACTTAAATAACAGACATTTATTTTCCATAGTTCTGGAGGCTAGGAAATCTAAGATCAAGGCTCTGGCAACTCTAGTATCTGGTGAGGGCCCACTTGGTTGCAGGTGCTAACTTCTCATTGTATTCTCACACAGCAGAAAAAGAGCAAGCTAGGTCTCTGGCTTCTTCTTATAAAGACACTAATCTCCTCCATCAGGGCTCCACCCTCATGTCTAATGATCTCAAAAAAAAAAAAAAAAAAAAAAAACCATGTACAAATACTATCACACTAGAGATTAGATTTTAACCTATAAATTTGGGGGGGTGGGAGACACAAACATCCCATCTGTAACAGTAATATATCTCTTTTTTCCTTGGCTGCTTTTAATATTGTCTCTTTATCTTTGGATTTTAGAGTTTGACTATGATGTTCCCAGATGTAGTTCTCTTTTCATCCCGTTTAGAGTTTACTGAGTTTCTTGGATCTGTAGTTTGATACTAGACACCAGATTTGGAGAAATTTTGGCTATTAATTCTTCAAAATTTTTTTCCTCCTCCATTATTTCTATCAATTTCCCATGGAACTCCAGTTATATTAGATGTGATTACCCCATAGACCACTGAGGTCAGTTCATTTTTAAAGCCTATCCTTTATTTTCAGATTGGATGACTTCTATTTATCTTTCTTCAAGTATATTTATCATTTAATCTGAAGTCTCTAATCTGCTGCTAAACTCATCTGGTAAAATTTTCATTTCATATATGTACTTTCAGTTTTTGAATTTCCATTTAGTTATTTTCTGTTTTTTTTTTGTTTGTTTCCATGCTGACTCTTCACATCTGTATACTCATTTCGACTATTTTTTACTTTAAGTCTTCGATCCTATTTGTAGTTGCTACTTTAAAGTCATAGTCTAATAATTCCAACATCTGGATCATCTTGGATTCTGTTCCTATTGTTTTCTTCATTTCTTCAATTTGGGTAGAATTTTCTGTTTCTTTGTGTGTCTAGTAAAATTTATTGTAGCCTGAACATTGTTGATGATACATTATAGGAATGCTAGGTTATGTGTTGAGTATTGAATTTTATTGTGGATTATTAAATCGCTGGTAGATTCTTTTTGGTTCTGTCAGCCTCACTTTTTTTCTATGTTAGGGGAGGTCTATTTTGATTTTGATTTAGTCCAAGTTCTTTCTCTGTGATGTAGTCCTTACCCCTAAGGTTCCTATTTCTAAAATAGGGACTTATTCTTATGGCACCATTTTTCTGCAATGTTGACTGAATTCTAGACTGGAAACTCCAGTATCTCCCAGCACCATATAGCCTCTGGTATTACCATTCACCTTTTAACCTTGTGGCAATTGATCTCTGCCAGGCCTCATGAAGATTTGACCTGTGCAAGGACCCATGGTGCATTCTCCCTCAGACTTTTGAGACTTCCCCTCTGCACAATTGCTTCTCTAGCACCCAGGATCACAAATTACAACTATTTTAGCAGCCTGGAATTTCTGCCTCATCCATTCACTCTGCTTTCATTTCATTTCCTTATGCTGTGACAAGAATATGTCCCAGGCAGAAAGCAGGGGCAATATTGGAGCTTACCTCATGCTTCCCTTCTTTCAAGAATTACAGTCCTATGCTACTAATATGGTCTAGATCTGTGTTCTCACCAAATCTCATGTGAAATGTAATCCCCAGTATTGGAGGTGGGGCCCAGCGGGAGGTATTTGGATCATGGGAGCAGATCCCTCATGAATGGCTTAGCTTCATTCCCTTGGTGCTGAATGAGCTCACATGAGATCTGATTGTTTAAAAGTGTGCGGCATTTCCCACTCTCTCTTTCTCTTACTCCACTCAAACCATGTGAGCCACCTGCTCCTCCTTTACCTTCTATCATGATTGTAAGCTCCCTGAGGCCTCCCCAGAAGCAAATGCTGGTGCTGTGCTTTCTGTACAGCCTACAAAACTGTGAGTCAATTAAACCCTTTTTTAAAGTATCCGGTCTCAGGCATTTCTTTATAGCAACCTAAAAGTGGTCTACACAGAAAATTGGTACTGAAGAATGGAGAATTGCTGTGAGGATACCTACAAATATGGAAGCAGCTTTGGAACTGGGTAATGAGCAAAGATTGGAAGAGTTTGGAGGACTCAGCAGAAGATGGGAAGATAACGGAAAGTTTGGTACTTCTTAAAGACTGGCTAAATGGTTGTCACCAAAATCCTGATAGTGACATGGACAATGAAGGCCAGGCTGATGAGGTACCAGATGGAAATGAGGAACTTATTTGTGAATGGGAGCAAAGGTTATATGCGTTATGTCTCAGCAAAGTGCTTGGCTGCATTCTGTTCAGGCTCCAGGGATCTGTGTAAGTTTGAACTTAAGAGTGGTGATTTAGGGTATCTGGCAGTGGAAACTTCTAAGCAGCCTAAAGAACTGTGAGCCAATTAAACCTCTTTTCTTATAAATTATTCAGTCTCTGTTTCTTTTAGCAATGCAAGAACAGCCTAATACAGATACCTGTTTTTCTTTTTCCAAAACAATTGCCTCGTATGTTTTGTTCATCATTATAGTTTATTTCAATATAAAGAAAAGTCAGGTATAAGTTACTCTGGGGGAAGTAAAAGTCTCTGAACACCTTATCTTAAAACCATTTTTGAAATGTGGTTAAATATACATAGACATTTGCTTGTATGTGATGCTTGCCAATGAGAAGACCAAACTTCTATAAATAAAAATATGGTTATCTGTGATCTTTAACAAATGTTTTTAAAATATTGCAATTGAAAATGTAACACCATTAATTTACTCATCAAATGGCTAAATAATGTCTACATTTTGTATTTATTATATGCCAAAGAAAGGTAAAATTGGTTCAAGAAATATTCTTGATAACCCATTTGTAAGGCTCTGAAAGTGGCATAAAGAAAATAAGGCAGAGCCTAAGATCAAGAGGCTTTTGTTTTATCAGGAAAGACAGGTCACACATACAAAATGAGTTAAATATGTAGACAAGGCAGAATATGATTATATGGTAAGACTGGTTGGAATAAATAAATGAGGCAAACCTGGCTTAACTTCCCCTTCTAGCTGGAGGGGTACCTCTGCATCACATGCGATTCCCGACACATACCCAAATCATAAGAGCTGGACTAAAATTGGATACCTAACCCAAAGGGTACCAATCTATAGATAGGGCTTAACCAGTGAGATTTCTCACTAAGGATTTAAATTAAGAGGCTCAGAGATTGCAGTCAGTTCTTCGTAGATGTTTGGCCAGTAATATCATTTCAAGCTGGCAATGGAATGGGCACTAGGTAAAGCCTAAGTCATGGCCAAGTTGTGGCTATGGAGGAGTAAGAACCATAGGTGAGCAGTCCACAGAGAGACTTGGGTAGATACACCAAGAGAAATAGAAATATTCCAGAGGTAGAGGGAAAACTATAGAATCCTACCTGATAATTTCCCAGTTAAGTCTTCTTTGTGCTTTTACAGTAATATTAAATTCCTATAATAGTCTACAGTATCCTTTCAATAACTCTCTTTTTACTTGAGATGGCTTTAGTGTTTGTTTTTCCTCCCATATAGTGAAATACACTAACTAGATTCACCATTTAGATGAAAAGTACTATAGGAGTTCAGCCAAGATAGAAATTATTCCAGGCTATACAAGTCAAAGATGGCTTCATGGAGGAGATCAAACTGAATGTTTATCTCCAAGAAAAGCTAGTTTGAATGGAGTAGTGTGTGGGTGGCTTTTGCATGCCTCAGAAATGCCCTTTGTAGTCCATATTACACAGCTTTAAAAATAAACCACTAACTTAAATTTTGCACTATGCTCCCATCAATCGTTGATGATTTCTCCTTCATTTACTTTCTTTTTTTTCCCCCATTTATTTATTTTATTGCATTTTAGGTTTGGGGGTACATGTGAAGAACATGCAAAATTGTTGCATAGGAACACATGTGGCAGTGTGATTTGCTGCCTTCCTCCCCATCACCTACCTCTGGCATTTCTCCCCTTGCTATCTATCCCCAGCTTCCCACCCCCCACCGTCCCTCCCCTATTTCCCCCCAACTGACCCCAGTGTGTACTGCTCCCCTC
>NW_016107847.1:802669-809503 GCF_001604975.1 Cebus imitator | reverse complement strand
TTTTGCCCTGGAATCTACTGTCCTGGTTCTCTGCTCAGTCCCCTTTTTGAACCGGCGAATGGGCGACTTCCCATGGCTGCAATCGCCAGCCAAAAGGGCACCCGGACCGGTGTATTTTGTACGGAGAACCGCGGCTCCAGGGCACCAACAAAGCAGCCGCGCGGGGCAAAGCCGCGGCGCTGGCCGGCACAGCCGCGCTGGCCGAAACAGCCGCGCTGGCGCTGGCGACCGTGTAGCTCCTCCGCCCGGGAATTTCCTAGTCTGTGGGCAATAAAAACGCGGCGTCCACCCACCCTCTGCGCTTTCACTGGGAGCTGCAATCCTGAGCTGTTCCTAAACGGCCATCTTGGATCCCCTCCCCATTTACTTTCTATGTGAGAGTGAACCATCTAGTTCTTGGAGAGGTGTCAAGGTTTCAGTCTGCTCTGTTTTACTCTGCTTTGGCTTTGTATGTGACACTTCAGGCAACAGTCAAAAGCTACAGTCACAGCTACAGTCAAAAGTTACAGAAAAGCTATTAAAACTCCATGGAATTATTTTTATTTTCACTTCATCCTGGCTGGTCCTCCTGTATTTACCACATACTTGTAAAATTTGGAATCATTTAGGGTAGCACTATCACAAAATGAGCAGTAGAACACTAGGTTTTGATTCCAGCTTGGATAATTGCTTTCCCGCTTCCCAGAATTTTGACTCACTTTCCCCATCTGTGAAGAGGGTGAGTATTGAAGTTCTTAGTCCTTGCTTCATATTAGAATAATGTGTCATTATGGGAACTAATGAGATTATGTTCATAAGATGATTTGATTTCTTCATTGTGGTAAAACATCAGGGATTGCAAATCCACCCAGCAATTGTTGTCATAATAATTATAGTAAGCAATAAAAAAGTAAAACAGCAGTGGTTTTCTGATTTTTCTGTAATTATAAAGAAGATTGGGAAGGGGGAAGGAAGGGTTGAGAAATGAAAACCGGACTTGCTTTGAATGAGATAGCATCTGACTTTCCCTTGGAGGTAGATGCAGACAAGCAGAATCTCTGAAGGAATAATTTCCTAATCCTTTACTCTGCATCACCACAACCTTCTCACTGTCTTCTTTGAGAGAGCATCAGTGAAAACAGCTCTGTCCTTAACTAATGCTTTTCTATTTGTTGGGATAAATGGTGACATTTGGTGTAATGGTAGTGCAGGTCAGTTTGAACAATTGCTTGCTGTGAAGAGATCCTGAAGTAGAAGGCAGAAACTGTAAGCAACACAAGATAGGAACAGTATGCAATTTGCAATGCCCAAAGAAATAAGGGCTTCATTTTGCAGGTTTTGGATGGTCTGTGTTTATTTACAGAGAGCATTCTGACATGTGTTGGCAGAAATATAAGGCAAGGCTACATGAGTGATAATATTCCTGGAAGAGAAAAACTAGGAACTAGAAGGCAACCAACTATCATAAGAGTAATTAATTGTTTTACTTTTTAATGATCTGGCAAGATTGCCTTTTAAAAAAATGAATCATACAAATGGGACCGTGATGTCAGACAGACTGTCCACTGAGACTTAAGAGACTAGTTTCTGCTATAAATTATTGTAATGAGTTCATTTTTAAAATGTTTTATGAGATTGAGAAGTGTGGTGTCAAATTATTTTTTTTTAAATCTCTCATTGCTTTAAATGCCTTCCAGAGTACATTTCAGGGTAACATTTCCTTTCAGAAATCCCTTCCAAGTTTAGTGGCTGTTGTTTTACCGATCAGGTCTTTCTCCAAGGATGGTTTTAGTGCACAATTTTTCATGACTCAGCTTAAAACGAACAAGACCTCATTGTTGGATTTCTTGTTTTCGCACCAGCATTATTGACAAGATCTGCATAACTCTTGGAGAAAGGTCTGTTGTCTAACCAAGCTACTATGGAAACCTGATCCAGGCCATTTAGAAGCCTGATGCCTTTTCCTCTTGAATTTGTGAAGAAGTTTGAGACTGGTCAAAATTCCCTTAGAAAATATTCATCAAGGCAGAGGGGCACAGCTTGTTCTCTGCATTTCACTTTTCATCTTAAATAAGCTTTGCAAATAGACTCACTGGCCTGGGTGAAGGGGGCACTGCCTGTGAGGGCATTAAAAGCATGTAGATTTCACTGATTGTTTTCCTTATGTTCTGACTGGGTGGGAGCAGGGAGGAGTAACAGCTTGGCTTCTTTTCTTTTTCTTTAAGCACATTCACAAAAGTGATAGTTGGAAAAAAAAATTGTAGATGCCTGCTGTACATCAGTAAATAATTCTATATTCATTAGAACTGTTGAAGTTTTACCTCAAACCTGCAAATTCTAAAGAGAAGCCCAGAAATGTCGTCTACACTCCACTTTCCCATGAGAATCTTTCTTCCTCCACCCCTTTCCTTAAATACCAAATTGAAAAAGGACAGAACACTTATGAAAGATGAAGAAGGAGCCCATGCGTTACCTTGGGAGCCTACTCTGCCTTCTAGAGAGAGAAGCACTAGGAATGCCCTAAACTCTGTCTGGTCAGAGGCTTTGCTCAATAAATTCTTCAGGCTATTTCCTTTCCTTGTTTATTGCCAAGTCTTCTGAGGTCTTAAAAGGGTAGAGGGAGACTTCTCTGGCAGTATCTTTAGGTATAAATCTCATCCCAGTAAAACAAGGCTTGCACAATTTATAATGTGGCTATTCATCACAATTTATGATTCATATGTACTTAACACTTTACGATGATTCTGACCACAGCCATCTCTCATGGAACATATGCCAGAGGAGAAGAGCCTTGGGGATGTCTCCTGTTAACACTGATAGGATTCCTTACTGCATGACAACTGGGAGCTGAGTGTCTGTGACTGAGCAATGGCCTCCTTCCTGAGATTGAAGTACATGATGTGCCTGTGGTGTACTTGGTAGGGTACAGAACCTGAGGAGATCACAGGTTTTTCACAGTTTTCTTTCATCCTTCCTAGAGGTGATGATAATATGACCCCACCGTTATCTGGGGTAAGTGTGATAACTCACAGACTCTACTGCTAATTCTTGTCAATATTTCAAACTCTTTTTCCTGCCAGATCGTTTATGCAAGATGGAAAATCACTGCTATTGAGGTTTGTCTTTCTCCACTTCTTTGCTCAAGTTACGCAGATCTTGTCAATAATGCTGGTGCGAAAACAAAGCCAATGAAAGAGTTTGAATAGTCTAATGCTGGATTATCCTCTCTCAGTGAGCAGGAACTGCAGTCGTTTCTGTACCAGAGGGTACAGTTGTCTCTGGAGTGCAGTTTGGGCTTTCTCAGATTTCCCTGAGGAAGAGGAAGTTTTCCTCACAGTTTCCTTTATAGTTTCCTCTGTAGACTAAGCCATTGGCACAAAGGCTTCGAGAAGGTGGTCAGATTCCTGGCAGACTCAGTGAGAGGCAGATTCTGGGTCTGGGGGAAAAACTGTTGTATTATAAAATATTAGATCATTAACTATCAATCGCCAAATTTTATTGGGTGCCTACTAGGCACTGTTTTAGATGCTTGGGATATATCAATGAACAAAAGAGACAAAAATTCCTGCTCTCATTTGAATGGGAACAAACAATAAAAACAAAATAAATAAATGAGTAATAAAGCAAGGGATATTGGAATATTGGAAGGGTACAGTTCTGACTGTAAGCAGCACTGATTAACCAGGGTGGCCAAGATAGATCTCATCAAAGAGTGAAATTTGAGGAGAGTTGAAGGAGGTGAGGAAGTTAGCCTCAGAGACATCTAGAGGAGAGCGTCCAGATGGAAGGGACAGACCAGACAAAGGCCCTAGACAAGAGACTACTGGTGCATTTGAGGACAGCAAAGAGGCGCTATAGCTGGAGCACAGTGAGCAATAGGGACATTAACAGGAGAGGAGGTCAAAGGCAGTGGGATGGGACAGAGCAGGTAGAGAGTTGTGAGCCGTCGTAAGGACCTTGGCTTTCACTTTGCATGAGATGGTCAGCCACTGGACAGTTCAAGCAGAGGAGCGACGTGATCTGACCTTTTTAAAGGGTTATTCTAGCTGCTGTACTAAGAATAGGCTCTGGGAAAATGAAGGTGGAAGCAGAGACCAGTTAGAAAGATGAGGCAATAATCAAAGTGAGAGATGATAGAGTTCCTCAGAGCAGAGTCATAGGAATGGCAGAGGAGAGAGAAAGGGAGGACTCTGGATATATTTTTAAAGGTAAATCCAAAAGGATTTCCTGATGGGTGAGTGAGTGAGTGAATGGCTTCTAGTTTCAGACAGTACTATGATAAGCTTGAGCAGGAGAAAAAAATCTCAGTGTCCAGTGCTAGCCAACCCTCATGCCTCCTTTGGCCCTGGGGAGCAAGAGTAGAAAGAGCAACAGATCCATGACTGGTCTGGCTCTACTTGGGACTGACCAATCCTGGACTCCTGGCTTGTCTCATTGACTACTCGGCCCCAGACACCTTCAGAATGATAAAATATTAAATTTATACTTTACAGTTTATTTATCTCACATATATATATATATATATATATATATATATATATATATATATGTAGCACCTGTTTTGTGCCAGCTGCCGATCTGGAAACTGAGGATAAGAGACTTGGAATCACACATCATTGGTTTATTCAGTGGTGCTTAGTGCTTCATGATGATCTCATTCAATTTCTCCCAACAACTCTCTGAGGTACAGACTCTTTTCATCCATTTTACAGATGAGGAAACTGGGACTTAGAAAAATTAAATAGTTTTCCAAGGTCACACAGGTAGGAAAGCGCATATGATTTTAATCTAGGTGTGGGTGACCCAGGCTCCATACTCAAAATCAGAAGTTGGCAACCTCTTTCTGTAAAGTGACAGAAAATGTGTTTAGGCTTTGTGGACCATGTAGTCTCTGTCCCAGCTACTCTGTCGTTGCGCTAAAGCAGTCATAGGCAATATATAAACCAACGAGAATGGCTGTGTTCCAGTAAAACACTTTATTTACGGACACAGAAATTAAAATTTCATATAATTTTTATGTTACAAAATGTTATTATTTTGATTATTTCTAACTATTTAAAAGTGCAAACACCCTTCTTAGATCATAGCTCATTAAAAAACAGGCAGTGAGCTACCCTTGTCCCTGGACCATAGTTGTCAATCCCTGCTCTAGAATATAATCCCTTACCTGATCAGTTTAAAACCTAGAATTTTCCACACAACATGTGTCACCTAGATTTTGATCCTGATAACACTGAGATTTAGAGATGAGGAAGCTGATGCCCAGAGGGGCTATCACTTGTGAGAGCCACAGAGTGGGAGTGACTGGCTGGTCTGCTGAATGCACCTGTGGGCTTCCAGGGGTCATTGCCCTGTCTCCCATTGTTGCTTGCTTTCTGCAGAGCTCTGAGGACAACAGCCAGGAACATCAACAGGGTCCATACTGGCCCTCAGTGTGCTTAGCTCAGGATCCCCCACTATATATTCTTGAGACCAGAAAGGAAAACAAATCCTGGGCTTGAGAGGAAACTTAAAGAGGACATGTAAGGGATTAATCATACACCTTTCAAGAGACTTAGCTCCCAGCATCTGAGCTGAACAAAATAATTGTCTCCTGCAAGGCTCTTTGCTTTAAATACAGCTGTCTCAGTATATTCCTTCTCCCAAGCTCAGACAAGCATGCCTCTTAGATACAGCATTTCTGACCAGTTGTGTCTGTGACAGCCTCTCAGCCCAAGAATATTGCAGGACCTGCCACATCAGCTGTACTTGTCAGATTCCTTCGAGAATCTGCCCGTGAAGCCCCAGACAAAAAGAGCATCCATGTGATACTTGGTTCCACGTTAGCTATAAGACTTTAACATATATTATAATTTTAAAAGCACTTTTGAGCGAAACGAATCGATTTAAAACATCAATCAAACAAATGTAGAAAATGCAGTGAGCCTCCTACAGCCTTTAAAGGAAAATGTAGGAGTTAAAAGAGCATCCCGGAGAAAGAGGAGGAGGATGGTATGTGGGAGGTCAATGGCCTGCTCCTTTTAGAAGTTGTCCCTCGAGTGATCTCTGAATGAGGAGCAGACCACATGCTGCCTGTGCCACAGCACAGGTGAGTGGACCCAGGAAGGGCAGCTGCCCATCAGGTGAGAATCTAGAGACTAGGAACCACCAGCTAGGCCTGTAGAGATGATCTGAGATCACTGGTTCCTTTTTTGGTAAACTGAGGCTGAGAGAGCCAATAGAGAGGTGATGAGGCAGACTCAAAGCTGGGGCTGTCATGTGGCAAGGTACAAGCCGAAGTTCAAGGAAACGCAGCCAATGAGAAGAGAAGGTATGCAATGTGATAATGGCACAGTGTTGGAAGCAAGATCTTCCCCACCCTTCCATTGAAGCCCTGGAGGCTCTCTCTAGTTCCTGCCTCCAGGATGCCCAGCCCTACCCAGGAGGCTGTCAACATTTCTTTTGTTTTCGTTTTTGTTTTTTTCTGTTTCTTTGTTTCTCTCTCTCTCTCTCTCTCTCTCTCTCTCTCTGTGTGTGTGTGTGTGTGTGTGTGTGTGTGTGTGTGTGTGTTTTGAGATGGAGTCTCACTCTGCGGCCCGGGCTGGAGTATAGTGGCACCATCTCAGCTCACTGCAACCTGGCACCATCTCAGTTTACTGCAATCTCTGCATCCTGGTTTCAAGCGATTCTGCCTCATCCTCTGGAGAAGCTGGGATTACAGGTGCACATCACCACATCCAGCTAATTTTTGTATTTTTAGTAGAGATGGGGTTTCACCATGTTGGCCAGGTTGGTCTGGAACTTCTGACCTCAAGTGAGCCACCCCCCTCGGCCTCCCAAAGTGCTGGGATTACAGGCATGAGCTGCCATGCCTGG
>NW_016107847.1:676180-802573 GCF_001604975.1 Cebus imitator | reverse complement strand
CCAGGTTCAAGTGATTCTCCTGCCTCAGCCTCCCGAGTAGCTGGAATCACAGGCGCCTGCCACCATGCCCGGCTAATTTTTTGTATTAAAGACCATGTTGACCAGGCTGGTCTTGAACTCCTGACCTCAAGTGATCTACCTGCCTCGGTCTACCAAAGTGCTGAGATTACAGGTGTGGGCCACTGTGCCCAGCTAATATTTCTATTCTTGGATTTATGTAAGAGTCTTCCTATTAAGTTGAATCCCCTTTACCTAAGCTTGTTTGAGTGAGTGTTTCTACTGACTAGAGGAATCATGACTAAAACATCTGTTCAATCATTTGTTCATTTACTCAGTCAATATTTGAGTGAATATATGCTATATCAGTCGCTGGTAAGTATGATGAAAGAATGTGGGGAATTGGGGAGGAGGAAGGAAATGACAGGTTCTCACTGATGAGGTAACATTTCAACAGAGACCTTAGGAAGTGGAGGAGCCAATCCCACAAATACATGGGAGAAACATTCCAGGCCCAAAACATGGTGAATGCAAAAAGAGACACATGATTTCATGTGTCTGAGCACCAGCCAGGGCACCCATGTGGCTGGGCTGGGCTGAGTGAGTGAAGGTGAAAGCAGTGGAAGATACATCAGAGAGGGTGTAGGAGGCTTCTGATTATTATTATTCATTCAACAATCTTTACTGAATCCTACTATGTGCCAGGTAGGCACAATGACAGTTCCTGGAGCTGGGAATTAGGATACAAGCATATTCTGTCTTCAAAGGCTCTAAATTTCACTCCAGCCTGTGACACCAAAATAATCTACAGCTTGTATTTTGTACTTGGAAAATGAAACAAGTGCATTAGGAGAGATAAAGCAATTGAATGATTCACTTACTTCCTGGGGCCAGTATGTCACATAGAAAAAAAAATACAGAATTGCAGAATTGAAATGATCACTTCAGCACCTGCCTCTGTGAGGGAGTGTCCTCAAGTTGCCCCAGAAGTGCAGCCCTCTCTCCTTTGCTTTGAAGGATCCAAATGAGGAATTTCCATAGCTTTCTCTGGAAGCGCCTTGTACAAACCAAACACATTGAACCTATGCAATTCTGCATGAAAATATAAAGGCTTTCTCCCACAATCTTGTGCTACTACCAAAAATGTCACCAGGTGACCCAGTTCCTTCATTCAAATGTTATTTTTAGTGAATGTCAGATACAGGAAGAGTATCATTATGAAGCCGAGAACAAATGCCCTGCATGTGCCTCCTCTTTTCATCGGCACCACCCATGGGGGAAAAGACTGACACTTGGCCAGTCTCATACAAGAAGATGATATCCAACTAGAACCCAAAATAGTTGTGCTTCAGCCAAAGGATGACTCTGTCTTTTCTCTTCCAAAGAAAATGAAAACTGTCCCTAAATTAAGTTCCTAAATGCATAATAACTCTGCTAAGTAATGGACTTGAATGTAATTTATCTTTCCCCAGAGACAGAAATACCACTAATAACTATAATTTGGATACAACTGCTTCTCAGATTTACAATCAATCTTAACAGATTGTATTTGTTTCTATGAAAAGTCTAGACTTTGACCTGTGATCCCATAAAGAAAATGCATGAAAATGGAATATTACCAAATCTCCCGCTGTGTTCTTGTGATAGACAAATTGCTGGTCACTTGTCTGTTGTTCTGCTATTGGTGGCTGTGTGTGTGTGTGTGTGTGTGTGTACACACAGGACATGTCAGTGTATTTGTGTGTATGTGTGTCTGTGTGTCTGTGTGTGAGAGAGACTATGTATATGTAGGGTTTGAAGCATCTACATTAGAAATCTGTCTTCTACTCATCCTAGTGAATTTCCATTTTCTACTCCTTTGCTCTGGCAAGCTAAGAAGGCAAAAAGAAAGTTTGCTCAATTGTCAGAAACACAGATTCTTGCCATCTGTTTGCCAGGGTACAAAAAATGAAATTGCTCAAGTTAACACTTAGGATTTGACAAAGGCAATTTGTTTCTTTGGATAAAGTACATAGTAAATGCAATCAGAGCATAGGTTCAATCCCTTATGTGCCATCAGCTTAACAGTCAGTATTTTTACCACCTGAACTTCAACCAGCTGTCCTCTAAGTGTTTGCTGTTGGCCACATATAGAAAGCCACATTGAGTTTGGCTTCATGAAAATTATGAGGAAATTGATCCAAGGTCTGGCCCTTCCAGTGGGAAATACTGTCTATATGACATAACAATTAAGTGACACAGGAATGCCAACACCAGTGTTTATGTAATTTTCAGTATGATTATTTTTATACCCAGCAGAGCCTAGTGGTATAAAAGATCTTGAGCTTCCAAGTCAGATAATTTTTAATTCAAAATCCTTCTTCACTTCTTACTATCTGTGGTCACCTTGGACAAATTAGTGAGCCTCTCTAAGCCTCAACTTTCTGTTAAATAGAGGTTTCATAAGACTTGGTGTATTATTATAAGGATTATATGAAATGATACACTTAAAGCTCTTGCCATAATACCCCCTCGTGATAATAAATATTGGCTGTTGACCTCCAGTATTATTTGCTTCTGTGGATAGTAACATGCCCACTATATCAGGTTGTTGTGAGATTTAAATGAGATAATCCTAGCAAAGAGCTAAGCACAGTGCCTAACTCATGGAACAAGCTCATAAATGCTGGCCATGATGGCAATGATGGTGATGACAGTGACCAGAGAGGCAAAGTAACTGTCCGAAATTCATACAGCTGGCTAGTAGATGAACAGGAAATAGAATCTGAGTATAATGTCACTTGTACTATACTAGCCCTCTGTGTTAAAGTGTCAGCTAAGAACTGATAGTGAAAATAATTCTACCTGAATCTTAATTTTTTAAACTCAGAACCAGCAGACAACTTCTTTTTTGTTATTTTAATTTTTATGGATACATAATAGTTGTACGTATATATGGAATATATGTGATGTTTTGAGAAAATCATATGATGCGTAATGATTAAATCAGGGTAATTGGGATATCCATCATCTCAAGCATTTATCATTTCTTTGTGTTAGGAACATTCCAATTCTAATGGGAATGGTAGGAATATTCCAATTCTTCTAGTTATTTTGAAATATATAATAAATTACTATTAACTATAGTCACCTATTGTGCAACTAGATATTATTCCTTCTACTTAACTGTATTTTTGTACCCATTAACTTCCCTTCCCAGCCTCTGATAGCCACCGTTCTATTCACCATCTCCATGAGATCAGTTCTTTTAGCTTTCACATATGAAGAAGAACATGCAACATTGTCTTTCTGTGCCTGCCTTATTTTATTTAACATCATGTCCTCCAGTCCCATCTATGTTGTTGCAAATGACAAGACTTCATACTTTCTATGGTGGAATAATATTCCATTGTGTATATATACCACATTTTCTTTATCCATTCATCCGTTGATGGACGTTTAGGTTCTCGGCTATTGTGAATAGTGCTGCAATAACATGGGAGTGCAGGTATCTCTTCAATAGCCTGAATTTCTTTCTTTGGGATGTGCACCTAGCAGTGGCATTGCTGGATCATATAGTTGTTCTATTTTTAGTTTTTGGAGGGACCTTCACTGTTTTCCATAGTGGCTGTACTAATTTACATTTCTACCAACAGCATACCAAAAATATTTCCCTTTCTTTGCATCCTCGACAGCATTTGTTATTTTCTGTCTTTTTGAAAATAGTCATTTTAACTGCAGTGAGATGATAACACATAATAGTTTTGATTTGCATTTCCCAGATGATTAGTGATAGTGAGCATTTTTTTTCCATATACCTGTTTGGCCATTTGTATGTCTTCTTTTGAGAAATGCAGACAACTTCTTAATATTTGAAGTGATTGCTTCTCTTTACTTTGGGGAATCCAGGTTTTTCTAGAACCACATTTCCAATGATAGTCTGTTTCCCATACCTTCCTTCACATCATAAATTAACCAACTTTTCCATTTTCAATCATTTCCAGAAAGTTATTGAGTAGCAGAGCAGTAGAGAACAACAGAGCCACATTAAGATGAGGTTCAAAATGACAAATTTGTCTCTGTCATAGAACTCCAGGGTCACTTACAAGTAGCAGATATTCCAGATTGTAAGTATGCCACTGTTAAATCCTCAAATGCCAGAGATCTACTCTCCCCATTTATCTTCCATGATATCGTTTTAGGAAAAATCTTAGGGGAATTTGGAGAAAAGCCTGAAATAATTTTAAAGAACATTAACTTTAAACTATCTCTTGGTATTCAAGTTCCCCATAAGTTTAAATTTAATCAAATTCCTTTTTAAAGGTTTAAATAAAGAGATATGATAAAGGACACTTATTATTATAGTCAATGGTGGGGAGAGAGTTACTGTTTTAATCGCAGTAATCCATCGTAGTGGTTGAGATGGTTGGAGATGGAAAAAGCACATTTCTTCAGTGGTTGGAAAGATTTTTTTTTAACATAACTCATTTGAAGTTTTAGATGTTGTCATAACTTCTTATCATATTTATTTATACCAATTAATTATTACTTTGGATTCAAGATAAGCCCTTTTCAAAAGCCATTCTAACCTATACTAAACTGGGTCTTACAAAAGACAGTAATAGATTTCCTAAGTGACAATCCTGGATCTAAATGTCTCAGAGATTATGGGAATAATTAAAAAGATTTCTCTCTTGTTGTTTTTCTCTTCCTAGCACAACCTTTCATTTTTCATAATAGTGAAAATTATTGAAGACATTATAAACAACGGGAGAGGAGGATAATGAGAAGTCTTAAAAGAAAAAAACAAGTCTCTCTTTTTTTTTTTTAAGTTCCAGGATACATGTACAGGATGTGCAGTTTTGTTACATAGTTAAATATAGTTAGCCATGGTGGTTTGCTGCACCTATCAACCTGTCACCTAGTGTTAAGCCCAGCATGCATTAGCTTAGCTACTTTTTTTTCCTGATGCTCTCCCTCCCTCTGATGCCCCCCAAAGAAAAAAGAAGTCTTAAGCAATATCAGACACCAATGAAGTAGGTCATTCCTTACCATGATTAGATGCCAGTGGGATCAAATAAAACCCATCTCTTATGTGCAGGTTATAGTCTATGCTAACCAAACATTCCTGGAATTGGGCGAGACGGGAAAGGAGGAGGTGGTATCTCTGGCTCTTGGTTCCTGCTTCAAGCAAAATAGTTTATGGATCATCTAACCATCATGTGTGCAGTCTTTGCTCATTGGGTGTTTCCCACACATGAAACTCAGCACTTTTCACTGTCTGCCACTAAGCAAATAAAGCAATGGAAAGGCCTCGCTTGAGACCTTTGTGTGTGTGGCAGACTTCATATAAATATGGCAAAATGGAGGTATTTATGCCCCTGAAACATAAACAACTTAAAACTGCTTTCAGTACATGCCTGAGTTTAAATATCCATTCCTGCCTCCTGAAGTGTTGTTTAGCTTTCTCATTCTTCCTTTTCTCTTGAAGTCCCGATGTCAGGTGATCCACCCGCCTTGGCCTCCAAACTGCTTGGATTATAAGTGTGAGCCATCACGCCCAGCCCACTCTTCCTTTTCTCTTCTCTCATAAGGACCAGTCCCTTCTATTTTCTTATGTATAACCATTTAGCTTTTCCTTTGTTCTGCTGTCTCCTTCCAGATGATGTATTTTGTCTATTCAAATGGCCCATTGATATGTTTTTTATGCATTCATTTCTTTCAACAAGTATTTTTTGAGCACCTACTATGTGCCCAGTGCTTTGCTAGGCACTGGGTATTCAAAGAACTCCCTACCTTTATAGAACTTACCAGTTAGTTCTCTTCACCAAAGGAGTTCTAGTAGCAAGAGTTATTATAGTAATACTTCTTAAACCTCGCTACCTTATAAATTGGCATCTGAACTTCCTAATTTATCATAGTCTAATACTCTGTTATCACAATTTTTAAATGTGTTAAGCCCTCATGGGAATATGGCAGTGGGCTATTCATGTCCCAAGTAAGTTTCTTTACTTTAAAACCAACAAAGGGAGAACCAGATCCAGAATAGATATTTAAGATACTAAGCCCAGAGATTATTACAAACCCTCCTTGAAGACCTGGTCACAGGCATAGCTCCTGACCTCAGAATCCATCATGAAGAAGGAGAAGGTAAAAGAGCCCAGTCATCACTGCTTAGCCTCCTTCTTTGGAAAAAGATACAAAAGAAATACCCACCATGTTCCTAGGAGTATAGGTCAAAATAAACAGTGCATTGTGGAGGCATGAAAACAGCATTCTTTAAACATGCTTAGGCTTTAAATTAGAGATTCCCAAGACACACAAGAGTGGAACAAGTGTGAGGGCCAGAAGTTTGAATTAGCTCAATGGGAGCTCTTTCTCTTCTGTTACAAGTACCATGCAGGTGCAACTGAAAGGGATCAACTGGGGCCAGCTAGAGACATGCAAAATCAGAGTCTCAGCCAGGAGACTCTGGTACTTGGGACTGGAAAAGAAGGCCAGCAGTCAATGGGCAGATTGTGCTGACTTCTTATCAGGCCTCACAGGCTAAATAGTGCAGGACTTGTCCAACATGCAGATGGGGTAAGAGCAGATTCTTGTTTTCTACTAATGGCCTCATAACTGCTGTCAAGTGAGAAGCAATAGCAACAGACAGACAGTGGGGATCTATTTAGAGCAGGAAGAGTGGAAGGGCTCATTTGACCCAGTGTCATGCGACTAACCCTTCAGCCGCGTGCATGGGTCAGGCCTGTCCACCAGGAGCCCAGCGCTGAGCAGCCTCAGAACACTGACATGGCAGGTAGTCTTTGTTACATGGAGCAGGATATGCTTCTCAGGTGTTTCTGCTCATGTATCCCACCTGCAGGAGCAAGGAAATCCAACTGTCTGGAAGCCTGGAACTTAGCAGAAGAGTTACTTCAGTGGGAAAATCTGGGTGCACTTTATGCCCCCTGCCCCTGACTTTTTTTTGAGACAGAGTCTTGCTCTGTCATCCAGGCTGGAGTACAGTGGTGCGATCTCTGATCACTGCAACCTATGCCTTCCAGGTTCAAGCAGTTCTCCTGTCTCAGCCTCCTGAGTAGCTGGGACTACAGGCATGCACCACCATGCCTAGCTAATTTTTGTATTTTTAATAGTGACATATTGGTTAGGCTGGTCTCGAACTCCTGACTTCAGATGATCCATCTGCCTCAGCCTCCCAAAGTGTTGGGATTAAAGGCATAAGCCACCGTGCCTGGCCCAGGCTCCCCTTTTGTGTTAAAAATACATTAGCATGCTATACTTTACTCCATAATATATTGTTTTTAAATATAAAAGTATTTAATTCACCAATTAAGTCACTTTATATGTATCAACCCCTGAATCTTTGAGGAAAAAGTTGTATTGCAGGAAAATTGACTTGTTTACCCCTTGGCTACCAGTACCTGACATACGGCTACATATTCTCAAGAGGGGGCAGTGCTGTGCTCTGATTTGAGAAGCAGAGCATAATGGAAATGAGTAGTGCTACCAATAGAAATGCGGTCTTGTGTCTGTGGGGAGAAGGATGCAGTCGTCTAATGAGTTGTCCCTCTATTGCTGCCACCACCACTGCTCCTCCTTTCCATCCTGTGTGCTTATAGTGGTGTCATTTGAATGGCAGTTCCTACCAATTCTCAGTCGTTTAGATACGATAAACAATTACGAGGCTACCTCCTTAATAGATTGAAAAGCTGCACATTATTGAAACCCACTTGTCTCAGTTTTTCACAGACAGAATCAACACAGCCTCTGTTCTCTCTGGATAGAACTATGCAGAATGTTCTGAGACAGAGAAGATCAAAAGCATTTGGTCACCAACTCCTTCCTTTTTCATTTTGGTGTGGAAATAATGAGCATCAAAGAAGATGGGTAGTTTCCATCTTTCCTGAAATAGGATAAAAACTGAGAAAAAAGTAAAGTAAATCAAGCAAGAAACTAATCCCTTCTCAAATTCATAATATGACCACCTTTGTTCAGGTAATCCATGTGAGATAGATCTGGGAGACTCCAGTTGTTTCTAAAAAGCCATGTCTTTGAAGTAAAACAGAACCTAGAGACCAGGTATCAGGTGAAATTCTAGCCTATTCCTAAATTAACCTAAATGACTCAGACACAAGTGAGATTTTGCCCAAATGGCCTAATTACCCAATTTCCCATGTCAACTGAGATGATCAAAGATAGCTTGCCCAAAATGAAGAATGTGAATGCAACTATTTGAAACATACCATGGCTAGAAGAATAATTGGCCAATTCCCTGAAAAACTTAGTTACAGAAGAAAAGAATTATGAATGTGTTTCTCATTCCATTACTTTTCTCCTCTCTAGTTTGAAATGCCACTTGAACCCCCTGGCAAATTCTAGGAGGCATTCCACCACAAGGCTGAGGATACATTTTCATGTGGGAATTTCCAATTTGAGAGGAAATCATAACACCCACCAAAGCTGAAGACAAATTGCTATCATTTAACCTATAGGTTTGCCTATAGGCTGATTCATGGAGGACTTGCTCTTTTAAATAAAGCCAGAGACATAACTCAGGAGGGGATTGCCTCAGTTTGAAATGCTCACCAGCAGGGGTAAGGACTAGCAGGTGAAAACACTGTCAGGAATGCTGGCTTGCCAAAATCCATAGAAAATGAAAACTCAGCAATCAAACTTGAAATCACTTCTGAAATTACAACCTTAAAATCAAGAAGAGAGTTCACATGCTGTGTTTTGGAAGTTGCCAATTGGACGCTATATTAGAATTTGGGGTATAAAGGAGGCTTCCAGGCCATGCAGCCTGTTCAGGATTAAGTGAGTAGGGCTAAGACTTCACAGGGTAAGTAGTTCCTACTCACCCAAAAGGTAGATGGGCAGGTATCAACTTTCCTTTTTATTTTCTTTAATCTTTTTCCTTTTGCAAAGCTAAGCCTCAAAGGGTAAATCTCAGAATTGCCCAGGTACTAAAGCTGAGATTCTATTGACCTAACTTGACATCGTACCCAGGGAAAGCCCATACTGAA
Source organism: Cebus imitator (assembly GCF_001604975.1). Taxonomy (NCBI): domain Eukaryota; kingdom Metazoa; phylum Chordata; class Mammalia; order Primates; family Cebidae; genus Cebus; species Cebus imitator. The sequence goes on along the minus strand of NW_016107847.1, from coordinate 793,571 downwards.
AACCTAGGGCCACAGATCAAGATTGTAAGGGATGCATTCTGAGAGCGGAACTGTCCTGAGTGTGTGTATAAATGCCGTGCTAGTTTAACAGGCCAGTGAGGAGAAACTAGTCACAGGGTCTTAGAAACCATTGACTGGTTGGACGGAGAAGAGAGACCTGGATGCCTTCTCCCACTCCTTCCATAGCTCCAGTTTGCATCCTCTTACTTGGGGCTTGGGCAACATTGCTGATGGGCACCTGTATGCCCTCCCACCTTTGTTCCCCACGTCCAGCAGCTCGGGCACCTGGGAGCACCTCCTGCCTCCGCCCACCTGCTTCCAGAGGGAGTGAACTAATCAGCAAATTCCCACTGGCTTGTTAATGATTCACTGTGTGGCTTGTACCAGGAGATACAAGGCAAAGAATCTCTAATGACAGCATTTCACAGGTGCTGCTGAGCCTGGGAAGCAGTGTTGTTTGGGGATAGGGCCTTTTCATCTCTTCGCAGTCTCTACTACTTTCTCTGACTCGGAGGCTGTCTGCTCACACTCCCACACTCAGCTTCACACTTTCTGTTCTGACGTGGGTTTGGGCATCTGCTTCCCTGACCCAGAGGAAGCCAATCTTGCCTGTGGGCTTCTGTCTAGGATGAGGGAAAAGGAACGGAGTGCCTTTTCTGTAGGCACCTGCACGTCCTAGGAGCTTAGAGAGTCTGTGCAAAGGTAAACAGTTACATAAGGAAAGAAAGACTTACTTTAGTCCTGGGTCTTGTGTGGGGCGTGCGATAGCACATGGAATATTAAAAAGTAATGTGGGGATTACTGCCATCTCTTCCCTGTTTGTTCTTCTGAGTCATGCTCTAGTTTAAGCACAAGAAAGACCATGACCTTTCTCTTCAGTTTACCTTAAAGAGCAGCTGGTGCTTAATGGAAAATTTTGAGAAAGTTGTCGTTATGAACCAATTCAATGGCTGAAGCATTTCCTGCAAAGCCTCTTTTCTGGAGAAAGAGGATTTCAGGGTGAAAAAGCTGGCCTGATGGGAGGATGAGTTGGGAGGTGGAGAGAGGAGTTAGAATGGCTGAGGGAGCAGGAACAAGCTCCTGTCATCACTGTGGCTCTCAGATTTTCCTTGAGATTTTTCTGGACTTTTAACTTAAAGGCATGTTCATTTTGAAAGAGAATTTTTCTTTCTTAAGGATATTTTGGGCTGCAGGCAGGGCAAGAAAGTTCAAGCCCAGACACTCGGGGTGGCGGTGGAGGGGGGGTGTCTCCTGGCTGTGCTAATGACCTGCTAGGGGAAGGAACAGTTCTATTTTCTTCCCTAATGTGGAGGTGATAATTCCTGCCTGGATCAGTCTTATAAAAATGTTTGGAAGGTTATGTGGTTAATGTTTGGGTGATAATCTATACCAAATGCTTAAGAAATGTGAAGTTAATTCTTAATCTGAAATTTTTTTGTTGTGATTCTCTTCCCCATAGCAGGTCCATGATTCCGTGTATTAGAATGTGTTAGAAAAAGGCAGCAGGAACAGGTCTCATTATCTATTTAGTTATTTTTCAAAGCCTTCCTTGGGGGAGAAGGCTAATGAATGAGTAAAGACTGTAAAGGAATATACTGTATAGAAGATAGACACTAACTAATCTCCTCCCCTGATGAGGCTGGAGAGGACAAAAGGAACTTGTATTAAAGCGAGAGAGATATAGGTTAGACATAATGAAGAACTTGCTGATTATGAGCATTTTATGTTGCTGAGCAGGGCAGGCAAAACCATAATCCTGGCTGTGGCCAGTATAGAAAGCAGTGATACCAGCCAAATTTCACAGACAAAAATAAAAGGCTATATTATCTGAATAAGTTAGGTCTGCTTTCTGGCATAAGCAAACTTTATTTCCCCACAACCAGCACTCTAATCTGTGGGTGTGACAATTATTTTAGAGTCTCTCCCTAGAAAAATCACTTTTGGAAACTAGAGCCTTTCCTATCACTATGAAAGTAAACTCCCTCACAGTTCTAGGAAGACTATAGATTTTTTAACCTAAGAGGGTTTTTTGTTTGTTTGTTTGTTTTTTTTTTTCCTCTCTCTCTCTTTCTTTCTTTCTTTCTTTTAACCTTTTTATTTGGTCTGTTAAACCACCAGGGACACAGATTCTTCCCAAAGGGCTATTTCTGCTTTTCATTTATTGAGACTACCAGGTCATATCACTTGTTTTCGATTAACTCAGAGCTATTTAAAGCTGCTTTTAGGCCATTAATTGCTTTACTAGATGCCTGCTCTTCCAAGTTACCCTCCTCTTTTCAGCCTGGCCACCACCCCCCACCCTTCTTTCCTCTTATATTCTCCCCTGTCCCTCCTGACTGTCTGCAACCTCTTTTGTTTTTCCTGTCCCTTATCTTCTCCTAATAGCTCGCTCCCTCCCTCTCTCCCTCTCCCCCCACCTTGGATCTTGCTTTGTCACCCAGGCTGGAGTGCAGTGGCATGATCATAGCTCACTGCAGCCCTCAACTCCTAGGCCCAAGTGATCCTCCTACCTCAGTCTCCTGAGTAGCTGGGACTACAACCACACACTACCACACCAGCTAATTTTTAAACTTATCTTTATTTTTATAGAGACAGGGTTTCACTATGTTGCCCACGCTGGTCTTGAGCAATCCTCCTGCCTTAGCCTCCCAAAGTACTGGTGATTACAAGCATGAGCCAACATGCCCAGTCTCGCTCTCTGTTTTCTCTTTTTTTTTCTTTCTTCTCTCTTTGTTTTCCTTCCTCCCTTCCTTCTTCCTTTCCCTTCCCCTCCTCCCTCCCTCCCTTTCTCCATTCCTTTTTTCCTTTCTTTCTTTCTCTCTCTATCTTTTTCTCTCTCCTTGTTTTTTCTTTCTTTTTCCCTTATAAACCATGTTCTCTGTAGCTTCCAGAGTCATGGGTGGAAACATTAGATTGCTTCTTGGAATCTGCAGTAGAATGTCTGGTTGAAAATCCCTTCTGGGAAAGCCAGGAAAGCCAGAACAGGCCTTCAGATTTGTTTATTTATTCAACAAATATTTACTGAGCAGCTACTTATGTGCAGACCCCTGAGATTAAAGCTATTGGCAACCTATAAACTGGAAGAGAAATAGTTTTACTGATTTGACATATAGGCTTAATGGAAGATTAAGAGTTGTCTTAAATAACCTTGTTTTATTCCCTGGCCCTATGTTCATAATCACTGATTATTGCTATAAAACAAAGTGCCCTCAGAGAACTTTCACAAATATAAACATCTTAATGGTCATACTGGTTTGCCTTGGATGTCACTAGATTGTGAATGGTAATTAGTTTTATTTTTCCAGGGCCCCTTTGGCATTGCAGTGTCTGGCCCTTTCAAATTCTTTCTGAGTAATTGGTTTCTAGATAATTGTAATCAATCGTTTCCTATGGGCAAACCCTTCTCAATAATGAGCTCATTGTCCCATCAGGTGAAAATGCAGCAGCACAATTAATATTTTGGGGATGAAAACAAATTGCTGTTTGCTGAATAATGAGCCTTGAGTCCTGTTTTAGAGCTGAGTATGCAGTGCGAGACCAAATGTAATTCTTTTCATGAGAACTGACAGACTTCAAATCAACTACACTTCATTAAAACTATGATAACAGTCTGCAAAGCAGCATAGAAATATTGCAGCTGTGGGCTCTGAGAGAGAAGGAAAGAATCCTTATATTGTTCAAGTATGACACAATGTGTTTGTAATGGAGTCACTCCATCCCAGATATATTCGGATTCAATGCACTGATTCTCCTCCCCTGCCACTTGGGTTCACTTAATGGTGAAAAGGAGGCAGCAGCCAAAGCAGCCGATTCTCTTACTTGCTTTAGATTGTACAAAATCGAGCCACCCGAGTTGGGCGTGCAAGAGCACAGAAGGATAAGAAGGGTAAGTCCCTCTGAAGAAGAGTCTGGTATCAAGACCAACAGCAATTTGGGCAGGTCATGTGCAGCCAAGATGTGGAGGAGTGAAATGTTTGTCAAGACTCGGTGGGCTTCATGGAGGTAGAGGTGATGACCACCTTTTGTGACTGCATGAGTCACTCTGCCCTTGGACTGGGGATTTGAGGCCTGAGGCCACTCAGAGAACATCTCCTCCAGGAAGCCTTTTTTAACTTTCCAGAGTGTGAGATGGCCTCTCTGTGCTCCTCAGGTGCCTTGTATACACTCCTCTGCAGTTCTTACCACCTGCCGAAATTGTCTACTTTTTCACAGTGGTTGGCACCATGGTCTTTGGGAAAAGGTAGTATGGCTTTGTCACTAATTAGCTGTGCGACCTTGGGCAAGTCACATAACCTGTCTGAACCTCAGCTTCCTTACAATAATAATATTTAATAGAGTGGATGTGGGAATTAAAATGAGGTAGTAAAAGGCCTGGCATATACTAATCATTACTATCATCATCATTATTTATATCATCTTTTCTGCTTATCGTAAGTTTCTCAAATGCAGGGTTCACGTTATTTATCTTCATCTACTAAGAATTCAGCGCTTAGATGCTCTCAATAAAGGTCTGTTCGATGGAGTTCACATCAGTGGCTGGTAGATCTTAGTAAGAGGATAGATGTGCCTCTTGGGAAGATGATTGCCCTGGAGAAAGCTAACAGTCAATAGTGACTCAGACATAGTCACCTCCTCTTCTGTCTGTTCACAGTGGTCAGTGAGAAGTGATAGCAATGGCCTTTCCTGTGAGAGGTTAGAATAGGAAAGATTTCTTGATCAGAAGATGATATGACAAATTCGAAGAGTCTTTCACTAGATACAAGCTCCAAGGAACACCTGGGGTGTGTCCATTTAGAAGGGTGTGACTGCTCAGGCATATCTCCCAGGAAAAGCTTCCTGATAGAGCCCAGCATCATGTGTGTAGAAAATGTAGCTGTGGGTTAACTTTCTGCCCTTCTCCATCTGCACTGCCATTAGCAGGCTTCCAGTGGTGGTGGCGGTTCTCTGGTTACTTCGGCCACCCACAATGTGCCTGTGTGTGCTGTGCACTCACGCGGAGCCTCACTCCTAGTGAGAGTTATTAGAAGCCGAGGGTGCTTCTGAGGGAGGATTTCTTTGTATAAACAGCCAAATTTGCTCATATCTGAGATGTACAGGTGTGGTACAACATAGAAAATTTTCCAGGTTCCTTTTTAGACCTTTGAAGGCAGGAAATAATTGGGGTGTGTGTGTTTGTATTTGTGTGATGAGAGAGAGAGAAAAAAAATAAGAAGAGAAGAGAGACTCATGGCATTTCTAACCAAACTGTTTCCACAATAATGTTGCCCCTCTTAAAAGTAGCATAGTTTGTGAAATGAAGAGCTATGTTTTGACTCAGAAATATTTCAGACAGCAGTGTTTCTACCAATTCATCAGAAATGTTATTAAGTCAGAGAATGACTAAAATATGGTGAAAGAAGGTAAAATAAAAACTTCTTTTAGCAACCTTTCTCAAGGAGTGAGACTGACTTGCCTTTGGAACACTGAACTTCAAAATTAAAGGGGAAGACATTTGTGTAACATGGTGGCCAAAATACATCTAAGCAGAAAGCTTCATTATGAGTAAGGAATAGAAGGGAAAATGCCAGTATGCATTTAGATGTCCGGGCAGTGGTCCAGAATCTGCTATCACTAATGTGTGACCTTGGGTGAGTCACTGCATTTCTTTGGACCTCAGTTTTTGCATCTGGCAAATCTCCTCCAGCTCTAATATTGTAACTTATTGAAGCACAGAAGTACATCCAAATGAAATGATAAATAAGTCATAGCTATGTTCTTTCCCTCTTTGTACATTGGAATTGTGACCATGTGTTAGTCCATGTTTATCAATGTCTAAACAAATATTCAAATGGGCTTTATGTCAATTCTCTTTCCAAAATTTCCTACAATGAAAATTTCTCTATCATTAAAAAAAAAAGATCCCCAGATCGTAGCATCTAATTCAAGAGATAATTTTTACCACTACTTCTTTCATCCAATTCTTTATTAAGCACGCTTAATACTAACTGTGTGCCCAGTGCTGTTGAAAGGAAGATGGCAATAAGACCACTGCATTTAAGAAACCACCACAGAATCATGGCCACATAAAACAATATTAGCAACATCTTGGCATCTGTCCCAGGATCGGACCTGCACATACATTTTGAAGTGAGCATTTACATGAGTATTTTAGCTGAAAGCAGCTAAAATTCCAGGACACACCTACCTGCAGCAGCATATAAAATGCTTTCTTCAATAGTGTGTCAGCCAGGTTTGTATTGACTAACTTGAATCTTGGCTGACATAAAATTCCATTTCCTTTGTCCAGGGGACAACAGAAATGCAAAGGGGAAGTTCCCACTCAAAATCTAAAATGACAGGGCCTGAGATCCATGATAACTTGTAGGGAGCAATAAGATCTTCTTTGTGCTGGGACCATCCATTGTGTTCCGTCTCCTAAGAGGTGGTGATGGCAGGTGATGACTGGCACCTGGGCATGGAGGGTGTCCATTGCACATTTTCCTGTAGCCCTTTCTCTGCTTTCCTGATCTCTGTGTATCACAAGGCCCAAATATTTTAACTTGAGTGGTATCAAAAACCCATGAGGGAGTGATTATCAAAGTGGGAACACTAGGAAAGGAAGCTGTGCAAATACAAAAGCTTTGTAAACATTTAATAGGAGTTTTTAAAACATGGCTTCCAACTTAAACCTATATGTCACTCACTTGCTACTGAGAGAGAGTGTGTGTATGTAAGAGATAGTTTCTCTGTTCTCTTTTCCTAAGAATTAGGAAGCTCTAGGGTTGGGCCAGAGCTGAGGTTCAGATATGATTGATGGGAGGATTTAGGGCAGTAGTGTGTCCCTAAAAGAATCATTGACTGGTGTACATGGCAAATCAATATGCAGAGACACCTGATTGCAGCAGAGAAAGAAGTTGAATTGTAGGGTCACTGAATGACGAGATGGTAGACAGCCTCAAATCCAACTCCCCAGGAAATTTGGGGTTTGGATTTTTAGGAGTCTGGGAGTGGGCTGAAATATGGAGATCGTTGACTGGTCGAAGAATGCAGAGTGGCATCATGGAACAGGGAGATGAAGAAGCTGTGTTCCCATGCTGATCCCATTCCTGAAGTTCCTGAGGACTCATAAACTAGGACTACTAAGGGCTGGGGTTCTACTGAAACTGCCCGCACAGGGTTGACAAGAATTGCATGCTGGGTTCTGGACAGAAATATAGTAAGACCCTGTGGGAGTCTTCAAACTGGTGCTGGAATTCAGGTCTGAAAAAAAAATCTTAAGTGATCCTTCAATAAAAGCCTTATGAGTCTAATGTTAGAGATCCTGTCTGTGGGAACAATGGGGATGCAAATTAATTTTCAAACAGTCTGATGACCCTGATGTCAGAAATCCTATCTATAGAGACAATGGGAATGCAAATGGTCATTATCTAGTGACTTTTACTGGAAGTGGCCCCCAGTGCAGCCTGATTGATGCTTAATTATAACTATATTTCTGTCCACAACCTAGCATGCAATTCTTATCAACCCTGTGGGAGCAGTTTCAGTAGCACCCCATCCCTCAGTAGTTCTGGTTTATAAGAGCCCTCAGGAATCTCCTGGATAAAAAATTTGTGTGAAGTCCTCTAGCAAACTGAAGGAGATTGGAGGGAAAAAGATACATCAAATGCTACATTGCAAGAGCTGTGCAATTCCTGGGAGAAAATTTATCCTGGGGAAGAAAAATTCTGGCACAGCAAGCTGGGCTTAGCAATAGGACTTAAGGATCAAAAGGAGTAATGACCCTTGGTTCAGCACAAAGGCTGTTATTTGAATCTACCCTGGCCCAATTATCTTTGTGTTATATGCTAGCCCTGAAGAGAAGAAAAAAAAATAAAATTGGCAATGCTGTGTCACCAAAGTCTGTAACACCGTGGAACCCAAACAACTCCAGTGCAGTAGCAGGCCTCTCCCATGACATAGCATGATGCAAGAGAGAACACCATTTTCTTTCTTTGTAGATGTAAGCTACATGACCAAGGCACTTGGCAAGGCTGGTCTCTAGAGCAGAGCACTGGCAGCAGTAGAGGATCAAGCTGGAGGGGCCAAGGCTGGTAGTGTAGAAACAGGACAATGCAGAGGCATTGTCACTGTAAGCATAGGCCTAGAAGGAATCTTAAACACTTTTGAGATATCCCCTGAGGCTCCCAAGATTACCTATGGGGTAAGGGGCTGTGGAGAAGGAGTAATGCAGATGGAGTCCTATGAGCTAGCAAAACTCCATAATAAGGACAAAATTGCTTCATTGATTTCTATATCCTGGAGACAGTTGGGTCACACTCCTATGGAAGTGTGCTTTTGAGAGGTATTTCCAACACTTATGTTTCCCTTCAGATATTCTCAGTCCCACTTGTCTTGTTCTAGCTGCTATAGCAATGACCAGCTTTGCATGGGCCAACACTGTCTAGCTCCATAACTGCACTGTAAACCCTTCATCTTCTTCCTGGGCTTTCCAGAAGACACAAAGACTTAGGACTCCACTTGGTGTCCAGGTATGACCAACAACCTAGAAATGGAAGACAGTTAGCAATCTGTGGGTTAAACCTTTGACCAGTGGGAAACAAGAGCTGTGGAGCAATTTGTCCCTCTTTTTTCCCTCCCATCCCAAGACATAAGACAGTTCTTGAGAGGTAATTTATACTGTTTCTTAGAGGATGGTCCCCCAGATGGAGCAAGAAGATATGGAAAAGAGACATATTGCTCAGCCTTTGAGACTGGATGCAAGTTGTGCAGATCTTTGTGTGTAATATTAATGATTACTAAAAAGTATCTACCACAGAGGGGGATTTCAACAACCAAGGGCACAGATGCCTGATCTGGTGAAGATAAGCAAGTGTCTCTCCTCAACTTCCCCAGCATTTGTGCAGCGATCTCATAAGCAGAGTGACCGAGGTAGCAAGGTTGGAGCCTATGCATAAGCCCAGAAGTATGGGCTGCTTCTCATCAAGGCTGCTGATACCATCCCCACTGTCACTGCCAGAAGTAGAGACTGACATTGATTCCTTGACATGATGCTATTCTTCAGTGAGACCAGCTATTTCATGACCAGGAGGTTATGTTTTATTCCTTCTACCCTAATGGGCAGCAATTCATCTTTACTGGAATTGATACCTATTTTACATATCAGTTGTTTGTTTTCCTTTCCCATAGTGTCTCCACCAGCATAATCATCTAAAGCCTTTCACAGTGCCTGATAAATATAGGTGTGGTAGCCTTCTACAACATTACCTGTGAACAGGAGACCCATTTTACAGCAACAGCAAAAGAGTTGTGAAAATAGGCACATAACTACAGCATCTACCATGGGCCTCACCAACCAGAAGCAACCAGTCTAATACAATGGTGAAATGGCCTATTGAAAGCTCAGCCAAGACTCCAACTCAAGGAAAATAGCCCACAAAGTTGGAGCACTCTCCTTTGAGCATGCAATATATGTACAGAACTAACAGTTGATATATGGGCCCCAGTAGTTAGAATACATGGCTCTGAAAAAAAAGGCATGGCTTTGCTCATCATTACTTATAGTGACCTTCTTATGGAATTTGTGCGGAATTTGTGTTTTCCGTTCCTACAAACAGAATTTTCCAGGTTGAGAAGCACATGTTCCCAGAGATCAGTAAGGTTTACGAAACTTAAAACTGTGACTGCCATTGGTTTACTTTGAACTCCTCATACTGGTGGATCAGCAAGCAAAGAGAGTTTCTGTCCTTAACAGCACATGACCTCTAGGAGCTATGGTTGCTCTGCACAATGTAAGCAGGGGAAACTATGTCTGGAATCCACCTGATTCACAAGGATGTGTTTTGTTGTATCCCTAGAAAATAGGTAATTGTTGCAATTACAGACCAAGGACAAAGCAATACAGACCTCAGGCCTCTTGGTGATGTAGGTGTTGATCATATTACTGGGCAAGCAGTGTAGATCAGTGGCAAACTGCTGACCAAGGGTGATAGAAATCTAAAATAGGAGGTAAAAGTGGGGAATGGCAAATGTCAATTATGGCCTTAGGATCAGCTATAATGGAGGGACTGTATCTTACTTCACTAATCCTTTTACCTTTAACCTTTTTGGAAATTCAACTACCACTATCTTGAAGAAGACTCTGTGACAGATTATACTCATACTTCCTCCTTCAGGGAAAAAAGGCCATCTTGTTCTCAGAAAAATAGAGGCTCCAGAATGTACCAAGTGAACCAGATAATGGAGGGCATGAGCAGGCTGCGTGGTGTGAGGGGTGGGCTCATTAGACTGTTCTCACTCACCACTTTAGACCTCTCAGCTTCACTCATCCCTTGTTCCAGCTGTCACTTCAGCAAGCAGCTTCCCAAAGGCACAACCAGATGGCACATTGCCTCGTGCTCATACCATGCACTCTCACCTGTTACTCTGAGACTTCTCTGTTTAATAACAAGGCATAGAAATTCAAAGCAACCTTCACTCATGTACAATCTGGGAGTGCAGGAGAATGGACCCATTAGAATGAGGCTTTGACCAATGGGATATGGGAGCAGAGGATAAATTCTTCCCCTTTTTTCACCCAAAGAGACATTCCTGAGACATTGTTTACATGGCTTCATTGAAGATAACTCTGTGATATCAAACAATGAGTTATGCTTAGTGGTAGCCAGTTAAATACACTTCCTTGTACCTGTATTGGTTTTATCTTCTTTTCTGTCTCATATTATTTATCCTTCCCTCCTGGTCTTTAATCTATGCTCTCTGACAAAATTGTGGCACATAACCCCTTGCCTCAGACTCTACTTTCTGAAGAAACCAGCTAAGAAAAAGTTGTCTCTAAAGAAAGAAAAATAGAGAAATGTGCAATAATGAAAATATGGGCCAAGCGCAGTGGCTCACACCTGTAATACCAGCACTTTGAGAGGCTAAGACAGGAGGATTGCTGGAGCCTAGGAGATCGAGACCAGCCTGGGCAACATAGTGAGACCCCACCTCTACAATAGATTAAAAAAAATAACCAGGTGTGGTGGCACATGTCTGTAGTCCCAGCTACTCAGGAGGCTGAAGCTGCAGGATTGCTTAAGCCAGGGAAATCAAGGCTGCAGGGATCTGTGGTCACAACATTACACTCCAGCCTGGGCAACAGAGCAGGACTCTGTCTCAAAAAAGAAGAAAAGAAAATATTCCCCTCCATAGAGGGAAAGTAAGTCAGTCAAAGTTTAATCCTAACCATAGATGAACAGCCCATGGTCCACAGCATCCCCTGTGGAATAAGATTTGGGCTTAAGTTCTTAGTATCAAGTAGCAAGAACTACAGAAAGGCAGTTTAAGAGCCTTCTTAAAGTGCCATAGGACACCTTCATTGGAGCTTCAGAAATTCTAAATATAGAATTCAAGAGCAGCAAACACTAATATCAGGATTTAGTTTGGCCCAGAGTAACCTTGTAAAGAAGGTGAAGTTGATCCTTAATGCCTCTGCAGATCGTCTTTCAGCATCTCCCATCCCTCCCCTAAGACTTTCAGTGCTTATGTTCTCTTTTCCCTCTCCTTTATTCCACACCTTTTAGCTCTATATTACTTGGAAGTGATCACTTAAATTGATTTGCAGTTGAGTATTAATGACTAATTGAGTTTAATCTGGTAGTTTTCCAAGAATGCCAAGAAGTTTTTACAGAATAAGCCCTTAACTCAAAACACTGTTTCTAATAGCGGAATACCTAGCATCAACAGTTGGCTAATAGAGACAGATTTGAGGGTTCTTTAAACAAATAACACACACAATTATTACTTTCATTTATGCCTAGGACTTAGTCCAAGTTGTTTTATTTATGTGTCCTTTCAGATAATGATTTTTAACTATTAGAAGAAAGGGCAAGACAAAGAAAACCCTAATTCAGTTTTTCCCACCATAGTACATATGACATTTTTTGTAGTAAAGTTGGAAATTAAAACAATTTTACATGCACAGCCTTATATTTATCACCTAGATTTTTTCATTAATATATTTCTATACTTGTTTTGTCACATATCTTCATATCTATCCCCCTTTATCCACCCAATAATCCATCTTTTTTATAGATTTCAAAGCAAATTGCAGGCATCAGCATTCTTCTCTAAATACTTCCCTGACTTGATTTTCCCCTTAGATTGTCTGCATGTCAGGACAAAGCAAAGAATTCAGCAACTGCTTCTTAAAAACTCATCCACTACTTTAGAAATCAAGACAAAGTGAAAGACATGGATAAAATGAATTCAGCCTCTCCTATTTTTTCTCTAGCAAGCAGGTGACCAAAGTTATGAATGTTTCCTGAAAACTAAATTTCTGACTTGTCATCTTCATACTGAAAGGGCCTCAAACATATTACTTCTTGTGGAGCCACATGCTGTAGTTAAACCAGCTCTCAACTGTTTATTTTAAATACTCAAATTGTTTTGTTGGTGTCTTTGTGTTTACAGATAAGTGTTTGAAGCTATAAATCATATCTTTAAGTACAAAATTTGAGTCAAACCAACACAAGTTGTCTGATTGCATTCCTGACCCACATGGGTATCCATTGTATATAAAACAAGTTGCCCATCTTGATCCTTTCTAATTTGTGATCTCCCAACAGGGCATCAGCCATGGGGGTTGTAGCTTCTCCACAAGCCATCTCTTACCAAGTTCAGTGCCAGTGGTCTCTCATATCCACCTGGCATAACTCCACTTACAACTACACAGTCGAACATTTAATTGTTTAATTATTTTTCATAGAATGATTCTGTCTCTCTCGGAGTCTAAGCTCTAGGAGGGAGTGAGGAGAGTAGGAAGCATGTCTTCTGAGTCTTCTTCTACATTCAGTGCTCAAGGGCTGGGCACAGTATGAGGCACACACCTAAGACTTTGTAGGTCTTAAAGCCTTTTTACAGACATGTTCTCATTTAAACTTGATGTATAGTAGACTACTTGACCTACTTGCTTCCAAAAAACTGGCTCTGGGTTCTTTGAAAGTGTTTCTCCCGGGATACGTGATCGTGGCAGTTAATATCAGCCAGAATACTTTTCTGACAACTCCCCAGGCAATCATCATGAGCAGGGACTTAGAGACAGGGCTTTTCTGTGTCAGAGCCAGAATTCAGAAATGCTCTGCTTTTCTTGGTTAAAAGAGAGCCAGGGTTTTTTTTCTTTTCAGCACCCGTTTGCGCTGACCTCTTTTTCTGGCTTCTCAGTAAAAGGAATAAGGACTCAGGAAGCACTGGGGGGAAAACGGGTTGTTTAGCTAGAGGGAGGGCTTAGGCAAGGCTAACACTGTGGGCTGGGAAAACCACCAACAAGCTTCCATTTCTTTTTCTGATTGTTCTAAAAACCCAGGTTACTGTCCAACCCTGAGTCACCTCATAGTACACAGAAATATATCGATTAAGTACATTGAGTTAAAGTGTTTCCTCAGGGAAGCCCAGCCAGGGAGTTATCAGGCACATAGGGTGCCCAACCATTAGGTCAATTCATTAACCAGCACCCTAATAACCTCAATTATTGATGTCAGCTTGGACCCCAAAAGGGTCCATTCTCTTCTGAGAATGGGGCCCATGGCAATATGCTGATCCTTTCATTTGACATCGTGTGGGTGCTTAGTTAAATAATAAATACATTGATATGCTTAAAAAATAAGAACAGATTCAGGCAATAAATGAATGTACCTTTCTTTCTTCTAAATTTCTCTAGATAAACTTCTTTGTCATTCTGAATTTTATGTGATAGAAAACCATCTACAGGCCTATACTGGAAATACTGAAAATAATTTTATTGAAGCCTGATAGTGGGTGAAAATTACTGGATCTCATGGTTCATTCCTGACCTGACCTGGATTTAATTATAGAACCAGGTAGGCTATGAAGTGATCCTGTCTTCATTATCCTTGTTTTTTTTTTTTTTTTTTACCATAATTTTTTAGTGTTTTTAGTTAAGATCAGAATGACAGAAATCCTTAGGCTTATCATCTAACTTAGATATAGAAACCGACAAGTAAGGCACCCAGAAAGAATCCAATTGTCTAGAGGAAAGGGAGTCCCAGAGTTTCTACTTTTGTAATTCTTCCTTCCTCTGTCATTCTACAAGATCATTGTCTTCAACATTTTTCAGAACAGTCTGCCCAGGCATGATCTGGAAAACAAAGAAACATGGAGAACAAACTTTGCCATAAGAAACATAAGTGCACTAGGGGGGATGGGTGGAGCAGCTTTGCTGTGATCTTGGCAAGAAAGCACTTGGGATCAATCCTCCCCTCCATACCCACACATGGTGGCCTTGGATTCCTAGCAGAGTCTGTGAGCTATGGCACCTGGAGATTGAATATGTTATAGTCTCACCAGTGCACCACAATGTAGCAGTCTTTCTTTGCGAGGTATCACCTAGAGTTCTTTGTCTCACAAGCAAGAGAATTAAGGAGCGAGGATACAAAGGGTGATGTTGGAGCAAAACTTTAATAAGTGAAAGAAGAAAGCTCTCCACTGCGGAGATAGGGCCTGGAAGAGGGTTGCTGCTTTTACATTTGAATGTAAAAGCTTTTATAAGAAACTGATGATGGCTGGGTGTCTCATTTGCATAAGGGTAGCTCCACCCTGCCTTCCTAGTGCACATGCAGGCCCTTAGCTTGAGTTACTCCATATTGCTTTGTTCCCTTTACTGAGCATGTGTTAGGGGACAAGATTTTCCATTGCAGGCGTGTCTGGGCAAGTCACCTGTGTAGCCTGTCTTATCTGTGCAGCTGTGGGCATGTCTTAGGCAAGCCCCCCTGTGCGAGTTCCCTTATCTGTGCCTGCAGCTTGAGTTTTCAGGCTGTTCTTTTGTTTGAAAGAATTCAGCTGAGGACTAACCCTAACTGCCTGCTTGACCAGTTTCTTACTTTCTCCTCTCTCAAAGAGACTCCAATAGCAGCCTCAGATATGGCCTCTGGGTTGCCAGATTGGGACCCCTGCCTCCCAATAAGATGCTCACATACTGCAGCCAGCCCTATGGGAACCAAAAAGGCCTGCAGCTAGATCCTGCGCAGTTGAAGTAGGATGAGGGCTTAATTACATACCCTCCTCCATTAAACCCTGATTTCTACATATGAGGCTGTGATCAGGCCCACAGTCTATTTAAGAGACAGCTCCCAGGGCAGATTAAAGAAAATCAGTCTAAGCCTCTAGGAGAAGAGGAGGCTTCTCCTAGAGGAGGAAGGAGTACATGGTGAACAAAGCCAACAAAGCATCTAGAGTCAAAGAAGGCAGGTCTTAAACCCTGGCTTAATAATGACAAGATGACGGAGTGCAGTGGCTCATGCCTATTACCCCCCATTTTAGGAGTCTGAGGTAGAAGGATTGCTTGAGTCCAGGAGTTTGAGACCAGCCTGGGCAACGTAGTGAGACCTCATCTCTACAAAAAATAAAATAAAAATTAGCTGGGCATGGTGGCTGACACTGTAATCTCAGCTACTTGGGACGCTGAGGTGGGAGATCACCTGAGCCCAGGAGGTGGAGACTGCAGTGAGCTGTGAGCATGCCACTATATCTTGGGTGACAGAGTGAGACCTTGTCTCAAATAAATATATATTAGATGGGATTGTTCAGCAGCTAGTAACAGAAAATCCACTATATCTACAATTTGTTTACTTAAGAAAATCTTGAGGTAGGTAGTCCCAGGGCTGAGCCAGCATCTCTGCAATGCAGGGACACTGAGTCAGAGTCATTGCAATTCTCTTGCTCTTCCCCTTTGCTCTTCAACCATTTTGGTCACAAAATGGTTGCCATAACTCTAGCCATCCTACCTCACAAAGCCATTTCCAAAAGCAGGAAGCAGAATGCTTATCACATGCCTTCTTTTCTTTTATTAATTATAATAGTAACTAACATTTTCTTAGCATTTACTGTATGCCAGGTGCTATCCTGAGCACTTTGTAGGTATTCATTTAATTCTACAGCCGATTAAAAAAAACAAAGCACAGAAAGGAGAATTAATTTTCTCAGTATTACACAGATAAGAAGAGGTGGAATTGGGACTTTGGCAATTCACCTCCAGAGCCCTTACAGTGCCAAACCACCTCTCCATTAGGGAAGAAGAGGTTTCCCAGAAGCACCTCAACAGACCTTACCTTATGTGTCATTGTTTAGACCTGGGTCATATGACTGCCAGACAGCAAGGGAGGCTGAGGGAATACAAGTAACTGCCTATTTCAAGCTTAAGGAAGATGAGGGCTGTGAAGGTCAGTTGAGTAGCCAACCAATAGTGTCCACCATGGTGACAAAAGAAGCAGTGGACTTTGTTACAAGGGAAAGATCCTGGTGCACTAAGGACCCTTAGGTGAAAGGCCGAGGTCAGTGGGCTATTTGGCTCACTACCTTTGAGAGAAAAACCAAGATTCCACTCACAACCAGCTAGAAGTAGTGAAAATGCCAGCAGCCTCACAGTCTTATCTTCCATGCAGTTACTGGAGTATCTGTGTATAAGCAGTTCTTATTAAATTATTCATCCTGATTTAATGGGGAGGAAATCAGATGCAACAGGTATGGCTCTTTGTGCTTGTTGAATGGCTTTAAAACAAGCTTTCAGATACTGGTTGCTATAGAGGAAGGCAGCAGGAGGACAAATCAGCGACATTTTAAGCTAATTACCAAAATGTTACAATACCTGTCAAATAGGGACATTTTGTTCCAGTGCCAGTGGTCATGGAATAAAATGCTAGGAAGGAAAGAGGAGTATTACATAGGCAATTTGTTCTGCATACGCTCAAAAAAGCCTCTCAGTTACCTGACACAGTTACATTCAGAGTGTTATTGTACCTGCTTATAAACTTGGGTAGAATCTCATTTTGTAAGCTTGAAGAGACTTCCAAATTGCTACATTAGACCCAAAGCTCATTAAACTTGAAGCCTATTGCTATAATATACTAAAACATACTGTATTGTTTCCTGGGTTTAAAATTCACTTGCACAAAGCAAATGTTAGGTGTACAATTCATTTGCAAATGACATGTTGGGGGATGGAGGAAGAGGTGGGCGCCAAGGGATGTGCTTGGCTTGTTCCAACACATTAGAGCCAGAGAAAGTAAATGATGCTGCATCCTTCTGCAACGACTGTATTTCACTGCAACACAATATCTTAATAAAATATGACACATTTTTCAAATGTTTAGGTGGTTATGTCAGAGGCATGTGAATCAGAGCAACTCCACCTTAAACAGGAGGTGGGTAAAATAAGGCTGAAACCTATTGGGCTGCATTCCCAGATGGTTGAGGCATTCTAAGTCACAGGATGAGATAGGAGGTCAGCACAAGACGCAGGTCATAAAGACCTTGCTGAGAAAACAGTTTGCAGTAAAGGAGCCGGCCAAAACCCACCAAAGCCAAAATGGGGATGAGAGTGACCTCTGGCCATCCCCACTGCTATATTTCTACCAGTGCCATGACAGTTTACAAATGCCATGGCGTTGTCAGGAAGTTACCCTGTATGGTCCAAAAAGAGGAGGAATGAATAATCCACCCCTTGTTTGGCATATCATCAAGAAATAACCATGAAAATGGGCCACCAGCAGCCCTCAGGGCTGCTCTGTCTATGGAGTAGCCATTCTTTTATTCCTTTACTTTCTTAATAAACTTGCTTTCACTTTACACTGTGGACTCGCCCTGAATTCCTTCTTGGCAAGATCCAAAAACCCTCTCTTGGGGTCTGGATTGGGACCCCTTTCCTGTAACAGTTATGTTTTGCAAAAATTGCAAGGTTGTTCATTTTTGCCCCAGTTTTTCTTTCTCTTTTTTGGTCAAGAGTTCATTGTAATAGTATTAACAGCTAAGAAATGCTACAAAATGAGCAGAGTTTTGAACTGCCATTGTCTATTCAGACAATAACTAAAGGTACATTGAAGACAGTCTGTAACTAGAAGACACAGAGCTCACAAAGCAAACCTATCCAGCTCTGTTTTCTCTCCTAGGCTCTAGTGAGCTATCACCTCCACTGTCACTAAGTTCCCTGAGACTCAGTTTTCTCAACTGCAAAATAGGCATCCGTAATCCTATGGACTCCATGATCTCTGAAGCTTGTGATCTCCAGGACCTTTGAAGTTCTGAAGTTCTAACATTCAATGATACTATACACTGAGTCAGGAATTAACAAAGTTTTCATATTTTACTGACATGCTTTTCTATATGCTGCTAAGAATGTGTAACAAAGAGATAAAACGCTATATAATAAAAAAAAATCTTCATTCAAGAAATACACTATGAAAAGGATAAATGCTTTGTGTGGCCAAGACCTTTCTTCTTCCTACTATTTCCTGTATCCTTACTGACAAATAATGCTAATATGTGAAACTCTTTCAAGGCATGGAAATAGCCTTGTTCAGTTGGATGTTAAAATTGCATTTTCCATACATTATGCTTTATGAATGGAAGGTTAATGAAATTGTGCATGTCTCAGTTTTCACTCTGCAGGTTATTTTGCAATAGGGATGAGACTGTCCTACCTTTAATTTCGTATTTTATTAAATGCATTTCAAAGAAAGGGCCATTTTATTCCACTATTCTGTCTGTTTTACTAGCAAAATGGCATGCTAAATGCTTTTTCCCGTTGATTCTTTTAAAAGTCTGGTTTCCAGTGAATCTGATATAAGTACACATTTTCGACACAGAAGAAAAAACTGTGAATTTATTTGAGTTAGAAGACCTTAAACTGAGACAGGAGCTTCCTTTCGGACTTTAAACATATCCCTTAACTCAATGGTTCTCACCTAGGGGGCTATTTGCACTGGGTGGGACAACACTCAGTCTGTATGATGGTCCCATGCATTGTATGGGATGAGCATCCCTGACTCCTACCCACTAATAATCGCCAGAAGCACTCCCTAATCATTGTGACAACCATCCCAGCTCCACACAAATTTCCAAATGCAATTCTCTGAAAGAGTCCAAATTGGGAGAGCCCCTCTCAAGGAAAGAGGTCCAAGAATAAGAGGTTGATTTTCAAAAGCCTAAAGAGACTCTATGTGTGTATGTGGAGAAATGTGGCTTCAAACATTCCAGCCCACGTCTCCAGTTAATGCAATTTGACCATGTCATTGCTCCCTGTATGATGACACACGAAGAGAAAAATCATAAGAGTGGACGTTTGAGAATCACATGATTTATAGCAAATCAAACACTTCTTCTAGACCTAAGAATGGAACACCTCATCATGTTACTTTGTGGAAAATGTAGACTTGTAGACTAGTTTCTCTTCCACACTCTGTAGAATAGATTGTGGTTGACCATAAAATGATTCTTCGGAAGTAATGATCCTGCATAGGAAACCACGCAGGAGAAGGAGTGGATTTTGTTTTCATTTTCCAGATCCCTCTGTGGCAGCAGGGTTTTGAGTTCCAATAAAATTTAACATCCAGGTACTGGGGGCTAAAGAAGACAGACGTGCTCTTGGGCCCTGGCAATGTAAAAGAGGAATAAATCATGTTTCCTGTCTTTGAGGCTCACAGTTGTGCCTGGAAGACTGATACTTGGATAACCAGGGTGTAAAATAATCACCGCCACCGAGGGGGTCTCTGTATGGTGTGTGGGGATCTGGTGAAGGATGAAATCAGGTGATTTCACCCAGGCATAGGGGCATGTTATGGGAGGAGGAGGCAGAGACTGGCAGGTCCAGGGAAAGCGTCTGAGAAAAGGTATCCATTGAGTTGGGCCTTGAAGGATAGTTGGGCATTTGCAGGAGTGATGGGGTAGGGAATAGCATTCCAACCAGAGAACAGCAGATGTGTGATCACAAAAGTGTGAAAGAGAATAGAGAAAATTCAGTGTGGTGGGACACTGGTAGAAGGGTAGTGGAGAGGAGGGTAGAAAATGAGTAAGGGCAGCAGGCTCAGAAGTCAGGGCTTTATATTATACCTAGAAGGGAACCAATTTAGAGTTTTAAACAAGAAAGCAAAATAACCAGATTTATATGGGGATAAGAACTCTGGTAGAAATGTGGAAGTTGGGTAGATGCAGATAAACTTTGGCCAGGATACCAGTTAAGTGAGAGTGACTTGCATACTTCACTTTGTTTTTCCTTTTTCAGATAGGGTAAAAAGGTTTATACTTCACGTTTAAGCACTCATCCTAAGAAGATTTAGGAAACCAAGCAAATCCATAGCAAATTGAAGGCAGATAATAAATTTGAAGATTTTCGCCAATGAAATGTTTAATGATTTACCCTATTACTCATATTCTGAGTGCCAGCTCCAAGCACTGTTCCTTTCTGAACAAGGAGCCATAGATGCATTTTCTTATACCACGTCACCATGTTTATATACTGTATCCCCACTGTTGTAGTCACAGCTGGTTGAGTCAGATTTACACCGGTAAGAAAAGTAGCCATTGATATCCTGGGTGGACTAGTTCTGGGTGCCCTTTATTGTTTGTATAAGGTCTGTCTAATAGTTAGATCCTCTCCGAGCATCTGAGCATAAGACATCAACAGAGACTCACAGAAAACACAATGGCAAAGAAGCCAGGACACACAAAAAGAAAAGCTCACAGAAGCTATGGGTAAGAAGAAACCTGGAGATGCTGAGAAAAGCAGAGAGGCCAGTCAGAAGCAGCAGGAAAGAAAGATGCTGAGCCAGTGAGGAGTTGAGTCCTGTGGATGAGGCAGCCAATGTCCTTCCAGACAGGTGCTCTTGAGCTTCCAGGACTGTTGTTCCACAATTAGAGCCCTTCACATCACCTGTGCAATGTTCTGATGCCGAGAAACTGGCTGTTTGGCTGCTCACATTTTTTTTCCTGCTCTTTCTTATTTTCTGTGTCTCCAAAAAAAAAAATTCAAATTAACTGAGATAACTTGTGTACTGTCTCTTGCAAACCAAAGGAAACCGATGCACGTCACTGAGTGAGATAGCAGCATTGCTTCATAGTTAATGAAAACAGACCAAGTGCAGTGTCTCATGCCTATAATCCTAGCACTTTGGGAGGCCAAGGCGGGAGGATCAGTTAAGGCCAGAAGTTCAAGACCAGCCTGGGCAACATAACAAGATCCCCACCTCTACAAAAAATTAAAAAATTTAGCCAGACATGGTGATGTGTGTCTGTAGTTCCAGCTTCTTAGGAGACTGAGGCAGGAGGATCACTTGAGCCCAGGAGTTCAAGGGTACAGTGAGCTACGATTACCCCATTGCACTCCAGCCTGGGTGACAGAGTGAGAACTTGTCTCTAATAATAATAATAATAATAATAGTAAACAGCCACCATTTACTGAGTGCTTATTATGTGCCAGGTATTGTGACAAGAGTTATATGTACATGATCTCATTTAAACCCATGACAGCCCTGTGAGACAGATTCTTCCATTATCATCATTTTACAGATGAGGAGAGGGAGTCAGAGAAGTGAAATATTGTGCCCACTTTCACAGGGCTAGTCAGTGGCAAACTGAGGTCTGAATACAGGTCCACCGGGCTCTAGAATGGGCATTCCTGACAACTGTAGCCGGCAGAGATGACTAGATGCTCCCCTGCAGTGGTGCTTCACCTTCCACAGAATGTAGTTGTGGCTGGGAAGTCTCTACCTAGCTGGTCATTATGTTTCCCAACCCTCTTTGCTTCCAGGGGGAGCCATGTGACTAGTTTTTGCCAGTGGAATATGTGTTTTGTTTTTGAGAGTCACCTGTGGGCTGAGAATGCTTGCTCCACAACTTCCTCTTTTGCCGGCTCAATGCCAAGACCACAAGTCTCCAGAGAACAACAGAAGCACATTGTGTAAAGGCCCATGTCTCTGAGTCACAACAGAAGAAACCTCCTGAACAAGAGCACCTGGATTGTATTATCATATGAGCTAGAAATAAGCTGGAATTTCGTGGTCTATTTGTTCCCTCAGTTTAACTACCACAGCTACATTGCCTCCCTTTCTTGCCTTGGGAGCTGAGAGCAGCAAACAGCCTTAAAGCTCGAAGCTGTGGTGCTCTGGTAGGTTACCCAATGAGTTGCTGAAACATTGTGGAAACTATCTCAGCTTGCACTGTGTTCCCAAACCAAGAGTAGCTCCCTCTTTTCATTCAGCATAACAGAAAAACCAGGCGTTATAAACACAGAGTATGTTTGTAAACACATTGTACTCATGCCTTCCCCAAATCCTTGAAAACTGAGGAGGAAAAAAATCAACAGAGCACTGAGCCTCACAGCACCTCTCATCTGTTAGAAGCCTCCTCCATTCTAGTCCAATTTATACTTAGATGTTATTTCCTATTTTACACCCCCGCCTGCCGAATCGCAGCCACCTTTGGTGTGAAACATGGCACCTGTTTAATGGGCTCACAAGAGATGACACAGCTGTTTTCAATAGTACGAAAAAGAGTAACACACCTGGGAAAAGGCAGCATAACTGGAAAGGAGAAAAGCTAGGAATTTGGAGAGTTTGCCTATAGTGACATGTTGCTCAGTTTTGGCCTATGTCAATGATATGGGCAACTCGGATTGATCCTACCAGGACCCTCAAAGGACACAGAATGCATCACTGAGTTATCTGCCTGTAGAAGAGGAGAAAGCATTTACCCATTAGCTTTCATCCTCTTCTGGCCAAGGGTTGCCCTGTAGGGTGTTAAGACCCTTCCACTTCCAGGTTACACATTCCTGAAGGCCGGTTCCACTAGGTATATTATGCTCAGGTGTCAAAGAGGTCCCCATTAAGGAAAGACAGGATATGACGTGGGTCAGCAGCAGTGTCTGATACAGACCTCAGTGCTAGAAAATGCAGGTGATTTAAATTCAATACCTTCTAATGCTGATGTACAATGTCACTGTCAACACACAACTGTTCACATGGCCTGGGTAAAGACATGGTCTCAGGAAATGGGAGATTTGCCTCTAGTTTTGAAATTTCTGCTGCTGGTTACTTAAACAAACCATTTAATACCTGGACCTCTTACCTCTAAGATAGGGACATTAGGCTAATTCATGATTTCCCAAAGTATGTTCAATAGTACACTAATGTTGCAGAATGTCAATTAACAGATATAGCTGGGAAGAAGGGGTTTTTATGGCCAAATAAGATGGGTATATGGAGCTAAAAATAAGTTATAGAAATTCCTTCCCTGAAGGATATCTCAGTCTTTTTAATATATAACTACATAAATCCTTTATTTGAGAAACATCTCTCAGAAGTAGGTTTTTTTTTTTTTTTTTTATAATATTTTTTTTTTTTTTTTTTTTTTTTTTTTTTTTTTTTTTTTTTTTTTTTTTTTTTTTTTTTTTTTTGTGCTAATATTTATTGAGCACATACTATTTGTCAGGCATCATGCTAAGAACATTTCATATATTCATTTGTGTATTTTAAAAATATTTGTTGAACTCTGCTGTGTACACCTCATTGTTCCTGGCATAGGGGATACCTCCATGAAAAAGATAAAGTTCTTGATTTTTACCTTGAGAGTGAGGTAGAGGAAAGACAGACAATAAACAAGTAAACAAATACATGAACCAAAAAAATTGGCATACATCATCTTACTCTCACAACTAGCAAGACAGGGACTGTTTTTATCATGCTCATTTTATAAATAATGAGACTAAGGACTAGAGAGGGTACCTTATTTAAAAATCACAGAGTTGGAAGTGCCAGAGCTAGGACAATATCTGCATTCAAGTTTACAAATGTTTTTGACATCATGTTCATGGAATTGGATTAATCAGTATCCTAGGTCCATTGCATACCTTGTCATTGATCCATCTAAAGCACGTGTCCATAACCAGTATGGTCTCAATCACTCGGATCTATGTCTTTTCCACCATCCTGAAGGCTAGTACTCTGCATAACACCAGTTAAGAAACAATGTCCCAGAGAGTCTGGAGAAAGGACCTCTGGCTCTAATAGGACAAGCAGTCGCAAAAGATTTCAATCATACACAGGCTGGAGAGCCGGAACTCAAATGATTGAGAAGTGATGGAGTTGCAAAGTACTGCATAATATCTTGTAAATTATGCCTCAACAATTCTGAATAGTCTTACGTCATTCTTTTCCTCTTACCATAACAATTTTTTCTAGAAACAGTAAATGATGTTTGTGGAAGTTCTTGCAACTTGAACAGTCTAAAGAGTGACTTGTCAGTGACAAGCTGATTTTAAAAGCGTAAACTTTATCTAGACGTCTCCCTTTGAAGAATATAAAAAATCCAGGGCCCAATTTTGATGATCCTTCGGTCTGTGTTATCACTAGTAGAAATAATAAAGTAGGGAAAGGAGGATTATAATTTCTGCATATGGCCTATTGAAATGGTCAGGATTGTTGAATGTTAGAAAGAACAAAATAGCCTTTGAAGGTATAAACCATTTGTATGTAGATATGCTTTCATAAATGCTTTGTTATATTTTAGCATTGGAAGACTCCTTTTAAAACTCAATCTAGATCTAATTTGACTTTAAAACTTTCCAACCAGAAGGAACTCGGGAGTGTTATAGCTTATATAATATTCCTACAGAAGAGAGAAACATTACACACACACACACACACACACACACACACACACGTCATTATTTTTCCTTCCACCACACACACACACACACACACACACACACACACACACACACGTCATTATTTTTCCTTCCACTTCCACTGACTGACTTTTGGCTGGGTCATATTCTTTAGGGAAATGAAAAAAAAAAAGAGCAAGAATCAGTGTATTGACCAACCACCATAGACCATGTGTTTTTAAACATATCATCTTTTTTAATAGAGCTGAGGCAGGAATCACGTATCTTTGATTTCTGACTGAGATACACTGAAGCTGACTTAAAATGTGTTAGAGGCCTTGCTGGGAGAATGTCAAAAGCCAGCATTTTTATGACTTGCCACTAGCTCCTAATGCAAACCTCAGAAACTAGTTCCCTGCTTCCCTACAAGAAAATATTGAAATCTGTGTCCACCTATTTTTAAAACATAGGTTTCCATCAAACACAGAGTAAGTATAAAATATTCAAGAAGACAATCAATGGATCTAAATAGAGCATAACAGAAGACTAATTGTCGATTATTGCAAAAAGAAAATAACAAGGTATATGGATAGTGAAATAGAAAAACACATTATAAAACAAAGGCCATCTCATTTAGTCTTTGAAATCATTGACTCAGGATTTCCAGGCTCTGGGTAAGAGAGAGTAAGCACCAGAGTCTTAGTTCTCATCTGGAACAAGAAGACCATTTGCTACCTCTACAAAATTTCTTTGGATACTCACCCAAGCCAGAAAGAAGGGGACAAATCCTTGCAAAGGAAACATTTATTCTACTAGAATAAAATCAGAATTAGTCCCAGTGCATTGAGAGACCAAGACAGGAGGATCATTTGAGACCAAGAGTTTAATACGAGCCTGGGAAACAGAGCAAGACCCCAACTCTACAAAAATATTTTAAAATTATCCAGGCATGGTAGCACATGCCCAGAGTCCTAGCTACTTGGAAGGCTGAGGCAGGAGGATCACTGGAGCTCAGGTTTGAGGCTGCAGTGAACTATGATCATGCCACTGCACCCTTGCCTGGGTGACATAGCAAGACCCTGCCTCTAAAACAACAACAAACAAATAAATGAGAATGAGAACCACTTTTCAGCCATGACTGGGATAATAGAGATTTGATATTCTCTATTTTAAAGAAGATTTAGTCCAACTAGGCCACCTATGCATTGATCCTTTCTACCGCATTGCCACTAAGTTTAGGCCTCCCTAGGGTAAGACACCTACTTCTAGTCTGAAACAGCCTACATTTTAATCAGGATAATATAAACAGAACTCTTCCCACTCTAAAAGTCTCCCTTGGTTGTTAAAAAGAACTAAAGGAACTACCTGTGACCATTGTAGGTAGCTAATTTTTCCTTCATTGATTCATCAAACATATGGCGTAGCTGTCATGTCTCTGCTAGGCCTTGGGAATACCAAAGTGAATTAATCCTTATCCTCATAGAGTTTCAGTTTAGTGTGAGTGATAGATAAAATCATAGGAAACCAGAGCGTGGTAGTTAATGGGGGGAAGTCTGGGAACTCAGAGGGAAGCGCCTAAGAAGACCTTAGGAAATTAGTGATAGCTCCTACAAGTTGCCAAGCAACAATGATTTGTGACGATTCAGAATGGAGTAAAATTTTCCCCTTTATGCATGTTGTTTTTTGGTGTCCAAGTGCACAGAAACCCCTTTTAGAAGCTACTAGATTTTTTTCCCCTGAACACCACCACCCTGTGCTATGATGAGTTGGATGACTCTAGCCCAAGGACTTGTTGGTAGCCCCTTGCTTACCTTCACTTAGTCTTACAGGTCACATTGGTGGCATGCTACTTTGACTCCTTTTCTAGGCTTGTTACAAAGCAGTCCTGGGCACAGGTCCAGTTGAAAAGCGTGACCTTCATCATTGTCTTTTAACCAAAACACATCAGCTTTGTGTCTTTTATTATGCCAGAAGCCTGCACTAATCAAATATAACATTTTTGTCCTTCCTTTCGTTTTCTAGTGCTATCATTCTTTTGCTACTTGGTTACCTACTTATTCAGGAGGAAGTCTTTAATCCATGACAGTAGGAGTGGTGGTATAAAATGAGCTGATTGTAAAAGATTTACTAGGAGAATAATATAAAAGCATTTAATATTAATGCAACAAAAATGGAGTCTATTATGTGCCAAGTATAGGGAATTTAAATTTGGGATACATAATTTAACATGTATGCAAATAAATGAATGTATGGTTGGATGGATGGAAGAACAGTCAGATAAGGTAAGTGCCTCAGCCCTCTAGAATCTCAACAGAAGGAAAATAATTCCCACCCCTCTTGGGATATATGCCATAACTACAGTTGCCATGTTGTCTAAATCAAGACTGCCAAGTACTGGCATGCTTATATGGATGCGCTGGCAGGATATTTGAAACTGACGTTGCCAGAGAGCTAGGTCTGAAGTTCATTCTATCGATAACACAGAACAAAACAAAATCTTAACAGAAGAAACTAATTCTGACCAGGAAAAGAGTGATGTCTTTACAAAGAAGTTGCTGCTCTGTGGGTTGTCTCTGAATGGTGAGCAGGATTATTCCATTGAACCAAGAAGGGCAGAGCATTGAGACAAACACTGAGCAAGGGCATGGACCTCAAAACACCTGTTACCTAGTGGACTAGAGGTTGTGGGGGTGTGCCCTGAGGCGCTGGGAGCAGAAGCTCCAGAGAGGAATTAGGGCTCGTCTGAAGGAGTTTTTGCTCTGTGGAGAATGAGGAGCCATAGGTGAAGTGGTGCTTTAAACCTAAAATGGGAAGAATGGTGAGGAAGCTTAACAATGCATGTTGAACTCCAGCAGCCTAAAACCCAGGTCTTCTAGTTCAATTCCAGAAGTGAACATTAGAGCTGCAAGGAAGCTTGGATGTGATTTAGTGTAGAGTCCAATGCCCCTCATCTTCAAATGAGAAAACTTAATGATTTAAATGAGTCATCTAACTACTTAAATGACCTGCACATTACTCAGTGATAAAACCAAATTCCTGCTTTTGCCACTCACTATCTCTGTAGCTTTAGGCAAATCACTTAACCTCTCCAAGTCTTAGTTTTCTCATTCACAAGATGAAAGGCTATTTTGATAATTCTGTGATAATGTATGTAAAGTTCTTAGTCTGACAAATGTCTGACAGATATCTGCAAATGTCTGCCAGAAAGAAAATGAATATTAACAAACATTAACAGCAAAATAATAACTACAATATTATTGAAGTTCCCTGATGCTATCCAATGCTCTTTTATGTAGTGCCCAAACCTAGCTGAACAGCTGAGTCACATGGGATGTTCTGAATTTCCTGGCCTACCCTAGACCAGCTGAATCTGAATCTTGACATGGTTGGGGAATCTGAACTTTTAGAAACCTCCCTAGAACAAGCTCTAATTATTGTTCTCTAATAAGAACAATAATTAGAAACAACTGTCCATATTTACTGCTGTTCAAATTTTATTTTCTTAGTCTTTAAATGAAAACATGAAACTGATCCAGTGGTTAGTCCTTGAAATGTAGATGTAGGTATAGAAGCTAGTCGTGGAGGAAGAGGTATTTTTCATAACGTTGGCATCCTAGGAGGTTAGAAACACACATGTCTATGCTCAAAAGAAAGGGAGGATTGGATGCCAAGATGGGAAATGAGATATTTGTCATTGGTAGAAATGATTAATTATGCCCAATTATATGTAGTTTTGCACATACATTTGCATGCTTCTTAATATAACATATGCAAATACATCTCTAATAGCATGACTTGTTTGCCAATGTTAAGTGCTAACTGTAAATAATTTTTATTTTCTGTAGTGTTTAGGAAATTTCAATATGGCACTTGCTGGCAGACAGTTTCTGTCTTCAGGATTTAGCAACATATTAAATAATCATTACAAAAATATTTTTCACTTGCCATTAACAAAAGCAGTCTAAACAACAATTTGTGGCTGTCTATAGAACAGAGGATAGGTAAGACAGAAAAATTTAAGTCTATGGAAATTTTTTAAAACATCACCTTCAGTTTCCATTTTATTTTCCCCTACTAATTTTTGGCTAATGCAGAGTAAAACAAATCATTCGAAGTTTCACACTTTTTTTTTAAGACAGGGTCTTGCTCTGTTGACTAGGGTGAAGTGCAGTGGTACCATATCAGCTCACTGCAACCTCCGCCTCCCAGGTTCAAGTGATTATCCTGACTCAGCCTCCTGAGTAGCTGGGACTACAGGCACGCACCACCATGCCTGGCTTTTTTTGGGATGGAGTCTCACTCTGTCGCCCAGGCTGGAGTGCAGTAGTGCGACAATCGTGGCTCACTGCCACCTCTGCCTCCCAGGTTCAAGCTATTCTCTTGCCTCAGCCTCCCGAGTAGTTGGGATTACAGGCGTGCACCATCACGCCCATCTTTTTTTTTTTTTTGAGAGACGGGGTTTCACCATGTTGGCCAGGTGGGTCTCAAACTCCTGACTTCATGATCCACCCGACTTGGCTTCTCAAAGTGCTGGGATTACAGGCATGAGCCACCGTGCCTGGCCTCACCCTTTCTTTTAAAATTCTCTTTGTCTTTTCTGGTGATGTCATCAATAGCCAATAAATAAATAAATAGTAGAAGGAATAAGAGAGGGAAAATAACTAGGGCCCTAAGTAGTCAGTGCCTGGAAATACTGATCTCTTAATATCCACCTGCTGATGTCCTGCACCCCTGTCTCTTGTTCTCTCTCAATCTGTATAATAATGTAAGAAACTCTTGTTTGACATGCAGATTCCTAGACTCCGCCTCTAGAGTTTCTGATACAGTATATCTAGGGGTGGACCTAGGAATCTGTACTAATAACAATCCCCTTCACTTCCCCAAACAACCCTATTCTTTTCTTATAGATAATTCTCAGGATATACTTTGAGAAACATTCCGCTGGTTAATGTAGAGTCTTGAAACTCAGTGTGGTTCCTGGGTCAGTATCATCAATAACAATATTACCTGAGAGTTTTGTTAGCGCTGTAGAATTTCAGGACCCATCCCATGCCTATCAGTCAGAATCTGCATTCCTAGACACCTTCAAGTTTAAAAAGCACGGATCTAAAGGAGGCATCTTCTTCCCTCTTTGCATACGTGAACATATCAGGTTCCCCCCCACAGCATTCTCCTCTTAAATTGCCTAGGATTGCTTAGTTCAACTGTTCTCTTGGTGGTCCCCAGATCTACTGGGTCAGAAACTCTTAGGGGAGGACCCAGCAATGTGTGTTCTAGCATGCCCTCCAGTCCAGGTGATTCTGATGAATACTAAAGTGTGAGAATCACTGGCACAGTAAATACTATTGGCCTGCATTTCAAAACGGAGTTCACTAGAATACTCTGTATATTCTGGTGTGAATAACAAATAGGTCAATGCCCCCAGGTGTATAACAAATCACATGAACTCTTGCTTCATATTGTCAATCACCAGAATCAGTTGATCCTACACTATCTCTACCTACTGCTTCACTGGTGAAGAGCATGCCTTGTCAAATGAAAGTGTAAGAGGCAATCATCTGTTGTAGTAATTAATGAAATGCCAGGATCTGAGAGCCACAGGGCGCATACGTGCTATATGATGGTATTCAGGATAAGTAGCTCAGGCTGTTGAGTTTTCAAATGAAAAATAACTTCCTCATCCAAATATCTGGGAGGTTATAAGTTAGTATTCTTCACTTCCTGGAGACTGACCTGACAGGAACATCACGAGTGAAAACTCCAAGGTTGGATGCTGTCGCTCAGAAGAGAGACCCTGAGCATGAACTGAGGGCACAATGTGGTGGAAAAGTCAGGGAAAATATGCCTGGACCTCTGAGCAAATCAGTTTCAGCTGAGTACATTCGTCATCTTTTCACTGTTTCTTGGACTTCCCAATAGATTATTACTCAACTCCTAACTTAATACTAACTAGCTCTAAATTAGAAGTTTTTAATTATCTCTCTGCACCTCTTTCCACTTCATCTGTCTTGGGCTTTGTCTGCTTCTGTGTCTCTCCCCTTTGTCTCTGTGTCTCTCTAGAGCACCGTCTACGTCCTCTGAATCGATTTCTTTCTCCCTCCCTATTCCAATCTCCTTAATGAAACATACAGCATATCTCCCAGGGGATGGGGGTCAGCAGGATTTCAAAAGGGACGAAAGCAAAGAGGCTGCCAGTAAGTTTTTGTTGATACTGTTGATTACTTTTTCTGATGCTGGAGAGTTCTGTGTTATCCAGCTATTTGCTCCTTTTTTAAAATTTGCATGTGTTTGTCATAGATTATCATGCTATTTCTCGTTGGAACTGGAGTACTAGTTTGTCAAAATGTCAGCATAAAGACCAAGAGTCAAGCAACTTTGCTGCAATAAGACTGTAAATTTGCTGTCAGTTAAGAAATTTCCTCTAATTCAAAGTGCAAGCCCAGCTGAAAGTACTTTTTAGTAATTGTGACTGAATGAATGTGAAGTTAGCCCAGTGTGTGTGCACTTTGATCTTGTGCCTTGTTAAATTTCTTGGTTTTAATAATTGGGGCCGTTACTTATGCCATGATTCCAGCAGCTATCAGGAAATACCTAAAATATTAAATCAGGTTCATATTGCTAATTTCATTTGTTGAAACTCACATCTATCCCCTTTTTATTCTTTTGAATATAAATAATGATGTACCCTGGAATAATTTTCTTCTTCAAGTCTTAATTATAGTTTGGTTGAAAAACTGAAGCATTTAACATTGTAAATATTTGGCAAATAAGCTTAAGAGAAAATTTATGAAAATTCTCATCATAACGTCTTGGATATAAGTGCAAAGAGATGAAGCACAAGGAGAAAGACCTCTACCTCCTTAGAATGTTAAGTCTTTTTGCAATACATACAGCAATGGAATCACAAAAGAAATGATTTCCTCAAATCTAATTATCAAAAAGCAATTCATCTTGCTTGAGTATCTCAATCAATGTATCCCTGAAGCCACTTTCTCACTTCACCTTCCTGTCTGGTGTATGGATTTTTGTGTGTGTGTTATCATTTGGTAAAACCTCATAGCATATGGTGGTGGTGGGGGAATGCTGTTTTGGTAATTTTATGTTTTATTTTTTTAATGCCCTACTTCTCTGCAGCAGCTTTAGTGGAGTGCCTTAAGCTTGGTTTGATTTTTTTTGTGAGTCTTTTACTCTGTGGCAGTGACTCAGCTGGGATAGAGCCAAGATGTTTACATGATGGGGTGGGGGGGTTGGGAGGACTGCAGCAGCCTCAGCTTTTGCTGCTTTTGCAGAGAGCTTACCAATTGTAGGCACTCAGAATAAGTGGTATCATTAGTGGGCGTTAAATGCCCTAAGGGTATGGGAGTGATTTAGAACTCTGGGATTCAGCAGAGAGAAGACAGGGGCTCAGGTGTCAGAGGGAACTGGATCCAGAAGTAGCACTGAAACGTGACCTTGGGTAAATCACTTGACCTTGATTCTTCACCGCTAAAAGAAGGTGAATATACTTTATTGAAATGCTACAATTTATCAGGACAGTAGTTGCCAAGCACATGGACATCTTTTCACTTTAAGAGACTGATTTTAGGTTGGGTTTTGCAAAAGATTATTTAACCGAAGCAGCTTCACATCTAAAATTTTGTATGAATGGTATGTGTCATAGAGGACTTCAGCTCCTAACTGAAGGGGTCAATAACAGAATAATTATTGCATTATCCTAAAAAGGAAAGACGGGCTTGGCTTTTTGGAAATTTGGTCCTTGAAGTCCAAAGTTAAAATTGGATGAATGATTTAATCAATCAGTAATTTGTAGCCTAGGTCAAAAGATCATGCCCACATTAGGATTTCCATCAAATGTGAAACCCCTTGGTGAATCAATGAAACAAAACACAAGCACTCAACAAAATTCCTCCTATGTAATCACTGGGTTATGCGCTGCTGGTTTTCCAGAACTTTAGCTGTAGTCCTTGCCCTCATTTACATTTTAGACAAGCACTCAATAGAACTTTCTATGGTGAAGGAAATTCTGGATAGTGGTGCTATCCAAAATAGCTGATAACAGCCATGGGAGCACTTGAAATGTGGCTAGTGCAACTGAGAAAGGGCTTTTTTTTTTTTTGAGACAGTCTTGTCCTGTCACCTAGGCTGGAGTGCAGTGGTGCAATCTCGGCTCCCTGTAACTTCCCCTTCCCAGATTCAAGTGATTCTCCTGCCTCAGCCTCCTGAGTAGCTAGGATTACAGGTGCCTACCCCACGTCTGGCTAATTTTTGTATTTTTAGTGGAGCTGAGGTTTCACCATGTTGGTCAGGCTGACCTCAGGTGATCTGCACACCTCGGCCTCCCAAAGTGCTGGGATGAGCCACTGCACCCAGCAAGAAAGTACATTTTAAATTTCATTTCATTTTAATCAATTTAAGTTTAAATAACCACATGAGGCTACTGACTACTTTATTGGATGACCATTTTAATCAAAGACAGAATTAATGCCCATGAAACTATTTGTGACCACTTGGAAGTATATGAAGCAATGTCGTTTTGGATGGAGGAGAACTTGAGCTAAACCTTGCAGGACAGGGCAAGACAGAATGTATCTTAAAGAGAAGGGAGGATATTCTGGGCTGAGAGAATAATACGCCAGTGATCCTGAGGTAAGAAGAGCCTGGTGCTGTTACTGAACGGTTAGGAAATCACCTTGATGGAAGCTGAAGGTTCTTGCTACACCTGAAGAAGGAAGAAGACTTGGAGGCGGGTTGTGGGATTGATGAAACACTTATTATGTACCAGGCACTTCACATGTATAATATAATCCTCCTAAACAACTGATGCAGTAGTTACTACTATTATCCTTGTTTTATTCTCTGGAAACAGACTCAGAGAAGTAATTTCCCAAGATCCCACAACTAAAGGGAGCCAAGCTTTAGAACCCAGGCAGCTTTCCTCCAGATGCCATGATCCTTAACCACCTCACTTCACTACAGTGGTTGAGAATTTAGACTCTGGAATTATCCAACTTCTGTCTCTATTAGCTTGTGACCATGGGCATCTATAAACTGAAGACAAAAAAGTACAACATTTAAGGTTGCTGTGTTAGAGATGCATAAGATACTGCATATAGAATACCTAGCAGTGCCTAGCACATATAAGAGCTCAATAAGTCTTTGTTTAATCTTATTACTATGTCAGAAATAGACTCAAATGGCAGCAAAGAAATTAGGGGTTGCTTGAGAAGGCATTTGGCAACAATTGCAGCTTCTTGAACTGATGGATTGATATGCTGAAACCATTATAAAGGATAAATGACAGGAGGAAAAAATGGAAGGGAAACTGGAATCCAAGAGTCTCCAAGAGGCAGTTGCCATCTTTACTAGGTCTGGAGGTTCACATTCAGTATGTGAAGGAAATGCAACTTTATTTTCCCTGTGGAAACAAAAATAATACCTATTGTTTGGGAATCATTTAAAAATTCCATAAAAGGACAAGGAAGAAAATTAAAATCATGAATAATACCATCTCTAAGAGATAACCACCATCCGTTTTTTGGTATATAAACTTTTACATTTGTATCCGTGTGTGCTAATTCACTTTTTAAGTTTACTGTGTTTACTAATTCACACTTTTGGGGTACTATTCTATAAGTTTAAACAAACACACATATGCTGTCATGTAAGCACCAGCACAGTCAAGATACAGAACAGTTCTATCACCCTTAAAAAATTCCTTTCACTGCCCTTGTGGTCAACCCCTTCTCTTATTCCTACCTTCAGCCCCCTGGTGGCCACCAATCTATTTTCTGTCCTGTAACTGCCTTTTCTGGGATGTCACATAAGAGGAATTATATAGGATGTAGCCCTTTGAGTCTGGCTTATTTCACTTAGCATAAGGTGTTTGAGATCCATCTATGTTATTGCACATATAAGTAGTTCATTTCTTTTTATTGCTGAGTAACATTTCATTGTATACATGTTCCACAGCTTGTTTCCATTTGTCAGTTGAAGAACATTTGCGTTGTCTCCAGTTTTTAGCAGTTATGAATAAAGCCACTACAACAATAGTAAAGAATTTGTTTGGACCTAAGTTTTTCTCTCGAGTAATAGGAATTTGATTTCTATATCATATGTTAAGTAGATATTTAATTTTATAAGAAAATGTCAAACTGTTTTTCAGAGTTGCTCTACCATCTATATCCCACCAACAAGTATAGGGTTTCAGTTGTTCCACACCCTGACCAACACTTGATATGCTCATTTTTTGAAAAACAATTCTAATAGGTATGTAGGTATATAATATGGTAGATTTAATTGCACTTCCCCCAATAACTAATATCATTGAACATCTTTACATGTGTTCATTTATCTTCAGAGAAAATTTTATTATTTCCAATCCATATGCATTTTTTTTCTTACCTTAATTGGCTAGGACCTTCAGTATGATGTTGAATAGAAGTGGTGGGAGTCTTTATCTGGTTTCTTTTCTTGAGGGGAAAGCATTTAGTCTTTCACCATTCAATATGATGTTAGCTGTAGGTTTTTTTGTAAACATCTTTTATTAATCAGTGAAGGTTACATAATTTCCCTTTATTCTCTAGTTTGCTGAGAGTATCATGAATGGATGTAGAATTTTCTTAAATGCTTTTGTATGAATATTGAGATGACCATGTGATTTTTCTTTAGTCTGTTGATATGGCTAATTATATTAATTAATTTTTCAGTGTTAAACCAGGTTTGCCTTCTCAAGTTAAATCCTACTTAGCCATGATATATTGTCCCTCTATATGTTGCTGTATTTGACTTGTATATCTTTCAAAACAAGTAGCATTTTTTCAAAACAAAAACAGAATGGTGCTATACATACTGAGTTGTAATCTCTTTTTGAAAAATCATATTTTTAATCTAAAAGAAATTTATAATTTTAGGGCCGGGCACGGTGGCTCAAGCCTGTAATCCCAGCACTTTGGGAGGCCGAGGCGGGTGGATCACGAGGTCAAGAGATCGAGACCATGCTGGTCAATATGGTGAAACCCCGTCTCTACTAAAAATACAAAAAATTAGCTGGGCATGGTGGCGCGTGCCTGTAATCCCAGCTACTCAGGAGGCTGAGGCAGGAGAATTACCTGAACCCAGGAGACGGAGGTTGTGGTGAGCCGAGATCGCGCCATTGCACTCCAGCCTGGGTAACAAGAGCGAAACTCCGTCTCAAAAAAAAAAAAAAAAAAAAGAAATTTATAATTTTAAGAAAAGCTCTTTCTGATTATGCCAGTAGGTTTATTTCCTCACTGTGTTTTCTTATAATAGGGGAGTAGATAGTTATTATGCATATTTTGGTTCAGGTTCATGAAATTCAAAAACTGGAATGATAAATTTTCAACCCCCAGTCACCAGCTCTTCTAATTAGTTGATAAACTCTGAAATAGATTATTTGTATCTTTGACAAAATGTGAAAAGGAAACTGCTCTGAGTTTTGAAGGTCGTTATGAATGCTAAGAGCAAAGGGATGAACACCAATCTTCAAAATCCAGGCACTCATCAGATGTGTGGCAAGCCCAGAATCTGTCTTATAATGATAACCTTAAGTAATAACCTTAAATATACATCAGATAGCTCTGATATTTGTAAAGAAAGCTTTCTTTATTCCATTAAAAATACTGTATAGATATAGTTGTGCATGCGTACACACACACACACACACACACATACACGGAGAGCAGCATCAACAATCTTTTGAAAACTTTTATTTTGAAACATTTTTTACTGTGAGGTGTTTCTTCCTGGGCAAGTAAATCTTTTCTTTTCTTTTTATATAGAAGTATGAGTGTTCCCTACTCCAGAAACATGCATTCAAGATTGATTCTCTCTAGGTACCCACTTAAGGCTTATGTTGAGAATTCCAGCAGTCTAATTTTTTTTGACTCCCAACTTTTACTTTAGAAAAGGCAGTTTATTTACTCTTCACATCCTCATACGGAAATGGATATTGCTTTATTTTATATGTGAGCCAGAGCTCAAGATAATCATAAATCTTGCCAGAGGCCTCAAGGATACTAAGCATGAACTCCTGGAAAAAAAAATTTTTGTTTGTTTTGTTTTTGGAGGGCGTCCCTCGTTCCCAGCCTTGGGTTCAGGTGATTCTGGGTTTCTCAAAATGTTTGTACGAGAAGACAAACTTCAATGTTTGCATCATTTCCCCTGTTTTATACTCTCCTCGCATAGACCACAGCTGAGAGTCTTAGAGAAAAGGCGCTTTCGGCAAGTGCAAAGTGGTATTGTCATGTTGCCACTGGAGCTGTCTGTGAGAGCCAAGAAAATAAGACAGAATCAAAAGGAAGTAAAATAAGTCATAGTGAAAACTTCTCCCTCAGAGGAAGGAAAGCAAACATTGAAATATTGCTTTTTTCCTGGCTACTTATTAAAGGGGAAATTTGCCTACTGTGCTGGAAGAGTCTTTTAGTCATCATTTTGTTGATGGGAAGTATCCAACTTGAAGTTTGTTTTTGTCTGTGTAGACCATTCTGTTTCTTAAGGTGAACTTTACTGAGATAGGTATTGAGCAGATTCAGCATTTCTCTGATCAGAAAATATGTTGATTTGCTTTAATCATTCAATAATTTAAACTAGACCCAATTTCCTGAAACAGTTTAAATGTTTGCTGTAAATTAATTCACATTTCTGAAATATCTGAAGTCATTATTTATATGAGAATTTTATTTTACTTCTAATATGGCTCAGTTTGTTTGAAACAAGATGCTATTTAGATCTTATGTAAAACTTACATTGTTTGGTCAGTTTCAGAAATTTTTAGGTTCAGGGTATTGTAAATTAATCAATGAACATAAAAAACTCAAGTTTATAGGTATAGAATTGTAGTGCCACATTATGCAATTAAGTACCCCACATTCTATTTTCATAAGTCCAAGGTCATTGGTCTAAATTACAATTATATGATTTCTGTTATGATTGTTAGTGATTGTTATAATTTGACTAATTATTGCCTAAACAATGAAAGTTGGCTGGGACTCAAATTGCAACAAATGCTTTTTTATGTGAGAAGTACAAGGAAACTGAATGCTTTTTTCTTTCGTCATTCATTCGTAGGGGCTGCAATTAATCATAAATATTGCACAGGACCAGGGCACGGAAAGCAGAAAGCTTCCTTTATTTTCCAGGATCATCTTTCTTGAATGAGATGGAAGGCAACCCTCTAGAGAAAAATAAATGATCATGTTTAGAGAAACATCATTTTGACTAATTGGAATGATAGTGGGAAAATCCCACAGGAAATGGTCCAGGGCCTGTGACTTTTATAGTCAATTCTCTTCTTACGTAGAGCAAACATTGCATTTAAATTGAGGATGCCATCTGCCTAACCTCCTAAACTGACCACAGGTTCAAGAGTAACCATTGCCAGATAAGGAAACAGTAAAATGTTTCATGAAATATAGGATAAACTTGTGTCTAACAATAAGAATGTGATCACAAATGAGGATGCTATCTTTTGAAAAGGCACATGCAACCTTTAGGCAATTTAATATACTACATAATTTCTAAAACCTTCTTAACCTTCCTTTCCAGCCTTTTTTAGTCATTTCTTTGTCTATTTTGACTGAAAGCTTTAAATGAATAGATGGTAAGAGAAATTGGTCATTATCACTTTTCAAGGCTTGAGATCTGCATGATTGCAGATAACAGAACCCCAAAGTTCAGAAGAGAAAGATTGGGGAAGAAAATAGTGTTTACTATTTAGCTTTGCCCCTACGATGTTAGGAATTACACAGGGTTGCTGGGATTCCTTAGCATCTCTACTCAGGCTGAGAAACACTGGTCCTTAAAGGTGAGACATGGACTGTAAGGGCACCACTGCTGAAGGGGTGCTGGGATATCCCAAGCTCCCTGGTCAGATTTGGCAAGAAGTTTCTTCTGGGCACCTCCAGGCAGTGAGATTTTCCCAGTCAGAGTCATATGAATGAGAATTCTATTTGTCTTAAGGCCAATTTCCCCAAATTTTAGGTAGAGAGTTGCCCTGTCTTCCCCACCTCTTTGCAAGGAGCCTACAACTTGAAATGTGTTCACAGAGGCTGTAATTCCATCCCCCTGAAATTTGGAACTTCAGTGCTAGAGAAATACCTATCGAAAAGGTAACAGATTGAATAGGGCAAGTAAAGTTTCAATGATAATTTAACATTCCAAAATTAATAGTATGACTTCTGAAGTACTGAATGAAATAAACTGCCTTTAGTAAAGCACAATGTAGCATAAACTAAAAATATAAGTTCCTTATTTAAATCTCTTTTGAACATTATATGATGCTTATCTTGGAGATTGTCTCATTTACTTGGCAACTAATGATGTGTAGGCAGAGATAAGCTAACTGTTGTACAGCTGGACTTATGGAAACAGAAGAGGAATTTCCTTTCTATCCTTCACTCTTGGAAGGTAGGATATCTTACTTTTTAAACGTGTCAGATCTGGAACCCAGCTGCCTGGGTTAAATTCTGATTCTGGGCTGGGTGTGGTGGCACATGCCTGTAATCTCAGCACTTTGGGAGGCCAGGAAGGGAGGATCCCTTGAGCCCAGAAGTTCAAGACCATCCTGGCTAATATAGGGATATCCCTGTCTCTACAAAAAAATTTTAAAATTAGCTGGGTGTGGTGGCAAGTGCCCATAGTCCCAGCTACTTGGGCAGCTGAGGCAGGAGGTTCACTTGAACCCAGAGAATTGAGGCTGCAGTGAGCCAAGATCATGCCTCTGATTCCAGCCTGTGTGGTAGAGCAGGACCTTGTCTCAAAAAAAAAAAGCTGATTCTGCTGTTACCAGATGTGAATCCTTAGACAAGCTGCTTAACGTCTTTGGGCCTCAGTATCCTTCTCTGTAAAACAGAATATTTACTTATCCTTAGCTCAAAGGGTTACCATTAGGATTAATCAAGATCACGAATGTCAAACATTTGATAAATTTTAGCTGCCATTATAATTAATTCATTTTATCTACTTTGATAGTCCTTCTGGCCTTTCAGACACCAGAATTACTTAGAATTATTCTTCAGAATGACTTAGTCTACCAATTTACACTTTAGGTATAAAATAGACACATTACCAGCAAAGGCTTGTCTCTCTGTGTTTCCCTCAGCATTGATAGGGTATCCTTAGACCATAATCATACCCCAAATTGTTTAAGTGGGCCAGAGTCTCTAAGAAATTAGGTAATTAAATGCAAATTTTGCAGGCCAAGTTGCATTCCAATGATTTCTGAAAGTCATAATTATAGAAGTCCTTGGTCCACTGAGGGCATACTCATCTAATTTGTCTTGGTAAAGAGAGGTCTGCAGTCCCACCAGCCCCTTTCAGGCTCACAGAACTGTTTTCTCTCTTTAGAAGATGCAGAAAAGTATGAAGGAGGAAGGTGCTTAAGCATCTACAGAGCCTGGTGCCTTGCTGGTCTTTGATCGCTTGTCAGTGGTTCGGTTCTCATGTTTCATATTTTGGGTTGTATGTGAATTAGAGGTTATTGGCTGGAATTTTTTTTAAGCCAGGAAAACACTCAGTTGCTTTGATTTTTTAAGGCTTAGAATTCATGGATATTATTAAAAATTAATATACATATTTTAAAAATTGTTTTTCTTAGAATTGTTGACCTAAGACAGCAATCTTTTCATTTTAACTTCTGAGCTTACCTTACAAGTAAATAGACGGTAGCAATATTGTACTCCTTAGCTGCAGCAGAAAACATTTTATCTTTCATAGATGCTGCAAAATCATAAACTGAAGAAGTCAAAGTCAATTTATGAATTCTCCAAGATCTTGCTAAAGAAATAGCTAGAAAATACATAGAAAAAATATTTATCCCTGTGATACATGCAAAATAATCTCAGTACACTTCCCTAAATGACTCTGCTATGCTATACAGGCTATGTAAGATTATGAATGCATTGAATTTACTTAATAGAATGCTTTTGGGAATGTGGTATAATTGAAAGCTTTGGATATAAAACTGGCATCGATGGAGTTGAAAAGTTCCTTTTTAAATAAGAGCTGTTAAATTATACTGCAAAATGTTGGAGAAAATATTATACACTATCTAAATGTGAAATTAATGTTTTCCTCAACATTGTTATAAGTAGTGCATCTTAACTTCATAATTGAGTGAATTGTTTCTTTCGTTTCTGGTAATTCAGATTTCCTATATAATAATACATCTTTTTATTGCCTCTTTCTGCAACCACATTCTGCTGCCAAATTAGCATGTTTGAAGAAGCAAATTAGTGCCTCCTGGGAAGGTATTAATAAGTCACACAGCAAAGAGGAATATTTCAAGGGAGGTAAATATATATACAATTTTCTGAAGGTGCAGCAAGTTCACTTTGTGGTTTTCCTCATTGAGTTAGAACTACATATTTTTTGCATCAGTGGCCTGCCTTCTCCTTTATAACTTGTGACTTCATTTGTGTGACTCATTTCACTAAGTTGGTTTCCATGGACATTAACCACCCAATATGCCATACTGTGAGCATTTTTATCTAACATATAAATGAGCAGTTCTTAACCTGTGTTTTTAATATCCAGGAGTGTATTAATATAAATTAAAAGGAGGGGTATCTTTAGATATTTTTTAAACAAGCTCAAAATAGCTTTAAACTTCAAGATGATATTGCAAATTAGAATGAATGATTATGAAAAAACTTGATTTTTTTGCCTTTAAAAATTTTTTTATTTTATGCAGGATTTTGTTTTTTATTTCTTAAGATGAACAAAAACTTGATTTTTAAGATTTGAAATACTATATACTTGAAACATTTTTAGTTACAGATGCAGTTACCTGATTGAGGAAATCCATTGCTAAGCAAAAAAAAAGAAATGCCTTTACGATATAATTTAAGTTATATCTGCTTTCATCTTTGGATTCCCGTTTCCTTCTCCCAAACCTATGATATTTGGAAGCACTTTGTTGATATTACAAATTTATAAAGAAAGTAGATTCTGCTTCTTACATGTTACTGTTGAAATGTTTAGACTCTATGAATTGTTATCATTTAAAAATTTGGCTTACTTTAGCTGAATAAAATCATAGTGTGTGAAACACTTCATTTACATGTGAGGAAACAAAAAGCCCACAAAATTTAAAGAAATTATTTGAGTTTTCCCAACTTTTACCTAGAATCCTAGGCTTCTGTCTACCAGTGTTGTATTTTTTCTAGCTACACTGGACTATCTCATTGGCAAAGCTTCATATATGTTAGAATGAAGTGGCTGAGATAAGGGAATGGTAAATTGAGACTTGGCAATTTAGGGTAAAATTGAAGCATGATCAGAGGATCACCTCTGTTAATCACATGGATGCCTTTTGAAAACTTAGATTCCTAGACTCTTCCTAGATTCTCAGACAGACTGAATCTCAATCTCCAAGGGTGGGACCCAGGAATATACTGTTTAAACAAGCTCCCTAGACAACTCTTATGTACACTAAGGTTTGCATTCGATAGGCTAATGATATCCTATATATTCCTCTAGAATGTTATTTAATACGTTTTAAACTGATGTACTAATATTTTCCCATTTGGAGACTAGATTCTGAGGACTGGTACAGAGGAGACCTATGGTGAAAGTGAAGGGTATTGAATCTGAGTTCCAATCCAGGCTAGCCTTGCTACATGGCCACCCTTGCAGAACTACTGAGAGATCACAGAAATAAAATACGGTGCAGGCACTGGGCCTGGCCTAGTAAAAGCATGCTACTACTAATTACAGTCATTACCTAAGCTAATATAACTATTATTTTCCTCTTCCCTTACCTTGAAAAGTAGAAATACACTGAATTCTTCATTGTTCATTGTTTCAGACCTAGTGGATTATTTCTGTTGTTCGCTTCTGCTCCTCACCTCTGTGGCTTCCTGCCTACCTCTCAGCCATTTCATTGTTCTTTAGATGCCTCCACTAGAAGAAGGAAAGAGAAAATAAGCAGTGCAATTCATAACACCTATTTTCTTCATATGTTATTACTCTTGGTAAAAGATTTGATTTGAAGTGACGAGGCTGAATCACTGGCCAAAATAACATTTTTGTGTTTTCTAAGATCTTAATTTACCTATTTTTTAGACAGTTTCCATTCTGGCTCTTATAATGAAATATCCTTGCTTTAAAACAGTGATTTTAATCAACATTGCATGAGAAAAAATATACTAAATGAATCATTTTGAATCTTGTTTCCTTCCTTAATTTTTAGGGGAACTGAGAAGATTTGGTTGAGCAAAGCTCATTAAGATCCTACAGAGATGGAATCTGAGTATGAAGTAGGTCAAATTTAATCTCCCTGGTAATGCCCTTCAGGCATTGCTGACATGGGCTTCTTACTCAGCAGAGGTGGGTTGTGTGTGAATGGATTCCTAGACTGCAGCATGGGCTCTAACCTAATGAGAAGGTGCCTGCACAAGGCCTACAGCCACAAGTCCTGATTTTCATGTAAAATGCCCTCAGCTCCTTCAAATCTTCAGATTTTTCCTCAGGTAAAGCATTGTGTCCTAGGTACTTGGTATTAGGCATCTGCTAGTTGGAAAGTAAGAGAGCCACATCTGCAACTGCAAGAATTGGGAGACCCCAGAGGCAGTAACAACCCAAAGGATCACACAAAGGTGCATGTGGCAAGAGGGGCAATTTTTCTTCCCCTCTGGCATTCTGGTGTGTAGCCAGACTCTGGCAGGAGGGTGCAGGTAGGAACTGGGGGCTATCTAGAGGCCTCATCTTTTGTCCTCCCCACTTTTCTCCTGTTGCCAGTACTGGGTACTGAAAGAATGTCTGACACGTGCCCTCAGGTTGACTGACAATCTGATGTGTGGTATGACCAATGCAATAGAATAGCAGCTTCCTGAGGACAGGTCTTTTTGTCTGCTTTATCCACTGCATTTGGAACTGGGTGTAGCCTGGAAGAGGTACCCAATAAATATTTATTGAATAAACAGGTGAAGTAAACATCAGGGTTAAAAGATACTCGTTGAAAGAAAGGAAGAGGGGGAAAATTGAAAGAGGGAAATCAAATCATGGAATGATATTTGACTTGATTGAGCCAATCTGAAGAAAATGTCCTTTTCAGATAAAAGAAGATACTTCTTTGGGCAAAGGCATATGGAATTCCTGATACAGCTACGCCCTCCAAACAAGGTGTTAGGGTCTACTCCTGGTAGACTAATGCTGGTGGATTTGAAAAGTAATGGTAATGATAATGATGGTAAGTAACCAAAATAGCAACAGGAGCAACTAACAGTTGCATAGCACTTACACATTGTGGACTATCTTCCCCAATTCATTTGTGAAACTTAATGAATGATAATAAGTGTGATGGCAATTTGCCACAGGAATGTGAAACTTGATATACTGTCGTCTCAAGGGCATTCAGTCACAGGAATGTGTTCTTGCAAACAGGTCCTAAGGGCAGCGGGCTAGTATGTTTTCCCTAAATAGACACTATGTATATGTGCATGCAAATGCTTTTGTGTGTGTGTGTGTGTGTGTGTGTGTGTGTGTGTGTGTGTGTAAATACATAAAGCCTATTCAAAACCATTTTGGTAGTAACTTTGACTCTGGGAATTGGGGTGCTAGGTAAAGCTAAGTGTAATTTTTACTCTAATACTACATCCTTTTATTCAAATCATAGTTTTCTGGGAAGTTTCCAAAACTATGAATGCAAATGACATATTCATCTGTAGAAATTTGCCTTTTAGGAGGATGGCAATATGCCAACAAAGGTGAAGTATAAAGCACATTTTAAAAAAGAGTTTTAACTAGTCTTGTGTTTTATAGATCTGCTATGTGACCCTTATTTTATCGTGTCCGTTTGCTGCTTTAATACTTTGGCTCTTGAAGGCAATTTATTTAAATTCAGTGTAGGCAAACTGGAATGAATGGAACCATTAAACTGTAGTGTCCTTGAACATGTTCTCTGTGGAAAGGCCATGGGACTTTGGAGGTAGACAGACTTGGGTGGTTTAGATTTCAGCTCAGCTAGTGATCACATATATGACCATAGATCACTTTCTTAATGATCAGATTGCTCCTCTGCAAAATGGAAAAAGAAATAACTTCTTGGGGTTGTTGTGAGGGTCAACTGGAATAATATATGTATAAATGATT
The DNA here is from genome assembly GCF_001604975.1 of Cebus imitator. Lineage (NCBI taxonomy): Eukaryota > Metazoa > Chordata > Mammalia > Primates > Cebidae > Cebus > Cebus imitator. The sequence continues at coordinate 749,056 of NW_016107847.1, read as the reverse complement.
AGCAAAATAACATGGCATGTATAAGGTGTGAACATAATTAAACAAAGCTTGCCTTATTACCTAGTTTTATTTGCCCTCTCAGCAACCTACACAGTATGGGCTGCCTAAATACCTGGACATCTCCAGAACTAGGATCTCAGGTAGCATACAGGTAAACTGTATGCTAGCCAGCTCTCTGCATTGCCATAACCATTATTTACACATACGTGCATACTCACACACACAAATACACACATCCACACTTTAAAATTTTTTTAAGTTCCAGGATATATGTATGCATAGGACATGCAGGTTTGTTACATAGGTAAATGTGTTCCATGGTGGTTTGCTGCACCTATCAACCCATCACCTATTTCTTAAGCCCCACATGCATTAGCTGTTTATCCTGATGCTCTCCCTCCCCCTGCTCCACTGACAGGCCCCAGTGTGTGTTGTTCCCTTCCCTGTGTTCACGTGTTCTCACTGTTCAGCTCCCACTTATAATCTGTGGGATTACACACACACACACACATACACACACACACATTTTTTATTCTACTTGATTAGTTTTTTGCAGCCTTGAAGATAAAGCCCAAGCTCCTTGGTGAAGCCTGAAAATCTTCCACATCCAGCTTTTGATCTATTCATTTTTTACAGATCCTGAACTGTTTCTTCAACCTTGCTGTGCCCTTTTACACCTCTGTGCCTTAGAATATATATATATATATTATATATTATATATATATAAATATATATATATATTATATATTATATATATATATATATATATATATATTATATATATATATTTATATATATATAATATATAATATATATATTATATTAAAAAAACATATATATATATATGTTTTTTTTTTTTTTTGAGATGGAGTTTTGCTCTTGTTGCCCAGGCTGGTGTGATCTCAGCTCACTACAACTTGCACCTCCGGGTTCAAGCTATTCTCCTGCCTCAGCCTCCCGAGTAGCTAGGATTACAGGCATGCGCCATGACACCCAGCTAATTTTGCATTTTTAGTAGAGATGGGGTTTCTCCATGTTGGTCAGGCTGGTCTCGAACTCCTGACATAAAGTGATCTGCCCACCTCGGCCTCCCAAAATGCTGGGATTACAGGCATGAGCCATCACTCCCAGCCCAGCATATCTTTTTTTGGCAACCTGGAATACTCCTCTCTTCTCCACCCAGTGAATATCCACTATTTCTTCTTTCAAAGTAAAGCTCAAATATGGGCTCCTCTGTAAAGCATCTCTGGACTGCCTGGAAGCCAAGTCCCCTTTAGGCCTTTCTGGCTCCCACAGCTCTTTGTTTTTATCTCTATTATAGCAGCATCCTGTAGTAATTAAAATACAAACACACAGAGCAATGCCACCCTATGGATGTGTGATCTTGGGCAAGTACTTAACCTCTGTTGACTTTATTGTCCTCATTTGTAAGATGGAGACAATATTAATATCCATGTGAACAGAATTGTTTCATGTATTAAATAAAATAATCCATGTAAAACACATAGTACAGTGTCTAGAACATGGTAACTGTGGTGACTGCTCAATAGTACCTCTACTATCGTATAATAAACTCTTTGTAGGTCTATCTTTGTTAGGCTGTGAGATATTTCATTTTTATACATACAGTATCTAGCATAAAGCCCAGAACACAGGAGACGTTTAATATATGTTTGTTGTAAGGAAAGAAGAAAGCAGGCAAGGTACCTTTCATCTATATTTAAAAAGAAGAAAAAATGTTAAACTACATTATATTTAGGGGGAAGGTTCATTAACTGTCCTTTCTTTCACCCTTTAGTTAATACTCATAGCTCTTCACTTTTACCAGCTATAAAATGCCAGCCCCAACTCCCAAAAAAGCTTATAAGATATAATATGCAAACAATTACAGGGCCTTAGGGCCTCTGGATACTTCTTGGCTATAGAAACTATACCAATACTGCTCCCCAAAAGGAAGAAAAATTATCTCCCATTTTAAAGATGCATATAAACTGTGAAATTAAAGAATGTTGGCAAAATGGAGATCAGATAGGCCATCTGTGTGTCTGTTTTATATTGCTATAAAGGAATATCTGAGATTGCATAATTTATAAAGAATGGTTTATTTGGCTCATGGTTCTGCAGACTATACAAGAAGCATGGCACCAGCATCTACTCAACTTCTGGTGAGGCCTCAGTAAGCTTTTACTCATAATGGAAGGCAAGGAAAGCTAGCATGTCATACGGTGAGAAAGGGAGCAAGAAAGAGGGAAGAGGGAGGTATCAGAATCTTGACAATCAGATATTACATGAACTAATAAAACAAGAACTCACGTATTACAGCAGTGAGAGCACTATGCCATTCAGGAGGGATCCTCCCCCATGACCCAAATGCCTCCCACTTGGCCCCACCTCCAACGTTGGAGATTACATTACGACATGAGATTTGGAGAGGACAAATACTCAAACTATATCATCATTCAATAGCATTTCTAGAGTCCTCTATTTTCCATATAGACTATCAGTGTTTTTGTTTTCAGGAAAATTTAGTTACCCAATTATCAATTCATTTCTATTCTTAATTAATTATTAATAAAATGATACTGTTGTCTTCTTATACTTGAAGTATAAAATTAAATGATTAAAACAAATACTGTATTTCCTTGCAATGAGCTATAGCAGCCTCTTTCTGTCTATCTAAAAGTGAGCTTTAATAATGTGCTCTCGTACAGGAGCAAGTGTTGACAAACCAATTAATCCGGCCAAGTTTATAGTTTACATCCTAATAGTACTGCTGATTATTTCTTACATGCTTGGAAATTTTTTTAACATAATTTATTATTTTTCCAATTTAAGTTACTCATTTGCAAAAAGAAGGTAAAAATACTTATGTGAAGGCATGAAGGTTAAGTGTGAAGGCTAAGTGAATAATAAACATAAAACATCTTAGGTTCAGAGCAACTGGTGCTATTAATAATAATAAAAAAAATCTAACTTGGTGTGTGGCATGCCCAATAAATATTATTCTCTTTCTCCTCAAGATTTTGTTTATGACAGCATGTTTTATTCAGATTTACCTGTTTACATATGTGTCTACCCCACTGCAGTGTAAAATCATCTAAGGCAGGGATTATGTTATACTCATCTTCGAATTCCCAGCACCCAGTGTACTACTTGATGCATAATAGGTATATAAGACATATTTATGGAAAGAAGGAAGGCAGGAAGACAGGCTAGGAGGTGATATGATTTGGCTGTGTTGCCACCCAAATTTCATCTTGAATTATAACTCCCACAATTCCCATGTGTCATGGAGGAACCTGGCAGGAGGTGATTGAATTATGGGGGCGGGTCTTTCCTGCGCTGTTCTCATGATAGTGAATGCGTCTCATTAGATCTGATGGTTTTGGAAACGGGAGTTTCCCTGCACATTCTCTCCCTCTGCCTGCTGCCATCTATCTAAGACATGACTCGCTCCTCCTTGCCTTCTGCCATCATCGTGAGGCCTCCTTAACCATGTGGATCTGTGAGTTCTCCATTAAACCTCTTTCTTTCTCTTCCCAGTCCCAGGTATGTCTTTACCAGCAGCATGAAAATGGACTAATACTCACAATGTTGTCTGGGCTGGTGTTGAACTCTTGGCCTCAAGCAATCCTCCTGCCTTGGCCTTCCAAGGTGCTAGTACTAATACAAAAAGGAAGAAAAGAAAAAAGGGAGGAAATGAGGGAATTAAGTACTGGGTACAATTGGGCACCTTGGAATAAAAATCCCTACATAAGTTATTACAGTTTAGTTATTTATGTTTTATCATATTCTAATAATTCTAAGAAGTGACCAACTTTATATAATATATGGTTGTATGTTCCTTTACAATTATGAATGAAAAAAACTGTTATATGTCTCCTTTTGTTTTATGCAAATATACATGAACAAGCATTACTGAATGAAACTTGCTTGTCAAAAATGTAACAAATGTGAGATGGGGCCATGATTTTGATGGTATGTGTCATTTATGTCAGCAAAATGAGAGAAGTGTCACTAAGTTGCAGGGCTCTTACATGGCACTTAGAAAACTCTGTAGTATGCAATCTACTTTTTCTGTAACCTAGTCAAGGTGATTTATCACAGGTAAAATGCATGTGTTTTATGACTTTTCAGTGACATACATGACACATAATACAAAATGATACAATCTGTATGATATAAAGTTGCAATACATACCAATCAGAGATGTTATGCTTTTGGGTTACCTAATTCAGTGTTTGAAAATAGCTTACCCGGCTGGAACGAAGGTAGTGAGTTATCTCAATTGATTGTTCACAGTCAGTTACAGATTGAACTCCTTGTTCTACTCTTGCCCCCCTTCTCACTATTGCGAAGGAAGGAAGGAAGGAAGGAAAGGAAGGAAGGAAGGAAGGAAGGAGGGAGGGAGGGAGGGAGGGAGGGAGGGAGGAAGAGAGGGGGGAGGGAGGGAGGAAGGAAGGAAGGAAAGAAATAGCTTACCTGATAGCAAGAAAAGAACAAGAAGCTGCTACCAAGTTAGTTTTCAACCTTTTCCAGTAGACTTCTAGTACCCCTTCCCTAATGTGTACTATGGACCCTAACTTTCTTTATGTTAGGCTTTTTGTTACTTCTGTTCTGTTTTGTTTTGTTGAGACAGAGAAAGAGAGAGAGAGAGAGTGTGTGTGTGTGTGTGTGTGTGTGTGTGTGTGTGTATGTTTGTGTGTGGAGACAGTGTCTCACGATGTTGTCCAGGCTGATGTTGAACTCTTGGCCTCAAGCAATCCTCCCACCTTGGCCTCCCAAAATGCAGGGGCCAGTTTGGGTTTTTTTGAACAGATTTTAGGGCAGAGTTCAGGGCTACAGAGCTCTGGCCTATACCCTGATGAGTTATTGAGTCTAGATGAGACTCTATTCATTCATTTCCATTCATCAGTTGGTTACTGATATTTTTTTTTTTTGAGACAGGGTCTGATTCTGTCACCCAAGCTGGAGTGCAGTGGCACAATCACACCTCACTGTGGCCTCTACCTCCCAGGTTGAAGTGATCCTCCTGCCTCAGTCTTTGGAGTAGCTGGGACTACAGGTGCAAGCCACCATGTCTGATAATGTTCTTTTCTCTTGGTTAATAATTAATGTATACTGGTTTGGTGTGTTTTGTTTTTTCTTTTTTTCTTTTTTTTAGATAGGGTCTTTCTCTGTTGCTCAGGCTGAAGTGCAGTGATGCAATCATGACTCCCAACCTTGGTTTTTCTTTGTTTTACGTTTTTTAATTTTAAACAAGTTTTAATCATAAAAATTTAAACATCATAAAAGCCTAAGTTACAAATTCCTCTTTGCCATGTCCTTACCCCTTTTCCTTGCACTCTATCCACTTTCCTCTGCAAATGTGCATCCATCCAAACCTTTTCCCACATATTACATTTATAGATATAAGGACATATACATATGCTTACTCACATAAATGGTTAAAGGACATAACAATTTTTTGAGTGCCTGAACTGTCTATTGCAACACTTAGTAACAATGGCCCTTTGTTTTGTTATTCTTCCCTGTTTAATAGGAGGTTGAAATTCCACTCTGGTTTAACTGATCCCTCAAATACATTGAGATGTCATCATAAAGAAACTTTAGCTTCATAAAGAAGGAAGACAAAGGAAAAATTGTGCCACTTCTGTTAATTTAATCAGAAAGTTTTAGTGATGTCCTATTACTTAGGTTTTTATCATAATGATTTATTTGTTTTAATGCTGAGTTCAGTTTCAGTTTTATATTTATTCTATCTTGTACTACATCCAAGGATAATTTAGCTATTCAAATGAAGTAGTCCCTTAAAAAAATTATCCCACGGCATGGATTTGAGGGGGCAGGCAAAAATGGAATAAAGTACTTTTCAGTAGATTAGACAATTGCAATCCAGTTCTACTGAAGCCCCATGACATGATTGCTGCTAAACTTAATGTATATTTTCTGGGTTTTTTTTTTTGTTGTTGTTTGGTTGGTTGGTTTTTGCTTTTGAGATGAAGTCTTGCTCTGTTGCCCAGGCTGGAGTATGATGGTGCAATCTCAGCTCACTGCAACCTCCACCTCCTGGTTCAAGTGATTCTCCTGCCTCAGCCTCCTAAGGAACTAGGATTACAGGCACACACCCCTGTGCCATGCTAATTTTTTGAATTTTAGTAGAGACAGGGTTTCACCATGTTGGCCAGACTTGTCTTGAACTCCTGAGCTCAGGAAATCCGCTACCTTGGCCTCCCAAAGTGCTGGGATTACAGGCATGAGCCACCGCGTCTTTTTTTAAAAATGACCAAATGCTTGCATTATTTCATTTCTAATAGATGAAGAAAGACATCTAAAAAGTCTGAAGTTTAAAGTGTTGAAAAAATGAGAAATTCAGGCTACAACTATAGGGGTCATGTTTTGAATTCTATTTTTAAATGGCTGTGGAGTTTTCTAAGAATGGGGATGTAATGCAACCTCTCACATGGGAAGTTATAACTAATGTTCAAAGGGGACTGAGGAACTAGGGCCACATAGTTTTGGAAAAATATTGGATGATGACTTAAACTGTAGGCCATTTGGCCATGCTTCCTGGACTTCCTCCTGTATTATCCCTGTACCTTCTCCTACCTAACCTGTCTGCTATAGTCACAAATGCAAATTAATCTTCTTTATCACTTTTATCATTAGGCCTGTGTTACAGCTTCAAAAATCAGAAAATTTTAAAAATAGAAAAGTTGTCTTTGGAGACCACTAACTCCTTTCTCTGGCCTGAAGCAGTAAAACTATGTTTTGAAGTTCAGTGCAATCACAGTTCGTCTTTCCAAATACTTCCTACTAAGTGCCTTTCTTTTACCTTTTTTTTTTTTTCATTAAAAAAGGATGGATAAGCTGGGCATGGTGGCTCATGCCTGTAATCCCAGCACTTTGGGAGGCCAAGGCAGGTAGATCATGAGGTCAGGAGTTCAAGACCAGCCTGGCCAACATAGTGAAACCCCCATCTCTACTGAAAATACAAAAATTAGCTGGGTGTGGTGGTAGGCACCTGTAACCCCAGCTATTCAGGAGGCTGAGGCAGGAGAATTGCTTGAACCCAGAAGGTGGAGGTTGCAGTGAGCCGAGATCATGCCACTGCACTCCAGCCTGGGCAGCAAGAGCAAAACTCTGTCTCAAAAGAAAAAAAAAAAAAAAGAATAGATAATGAGAACAGAATGAAATTCAATCAAAACTAAAAACTGCCCTCTCTCTATACCCTCTGGAGAAATGCCTGTCCTTTGGCCCTTCCGTACTCTGTTCACTCTGATGGCACTTTCTCCTCCTTCAGACTCTGGCTAGTCTTCACCTCCTCAGGGAGGCCTTCCTCAGTGCACCTTCATGCCCAGTGAAAAGTGTCCTAGCATGATTATCACTATAGTTTGATGTTTTCCTGTTTGCCTCTCACATTAAACGATAAGGATAGGGGATTTGTTTCTATCTTAACATCTTCAGCACCAAGCACAACGTCCAACACTCAGTAAATGTTGGTTAAAGAAATGGATGAATGAACAATCGACTGAGTAAACTAATTGGACAAATAGTTATTTCTTAGATATCATACATGTATTTCAACCTAGAGGAAGAAGAGTGGTTTAGAGATCCCCATCTGAATCTATATTAAAGCTACAGTCATTTTACTTACATATCTTTTTAAGACTTTGTATAGAGGGGAATAACCATTACTTTGGAAAATGACTTCTGCATGATCTACCGATTGCTGATGGGCTAAAAGGCATCATGACAGCAATTGTCCATCCATTATTTGGTAATTTGCTGTATTCCCCCTCAGCCCATAGAAGTGATTTTAGAGGCTTATTGCAGTGTCCTCTGATCAATTGGACTGGGCCTAATAGATGTTTAAAAATTGGAATTTTTCTGAGGCATCTATACCAGGAAGCATTTCAAAATTTGTGTGTGATTGTGTTTAGGTTTGATTGCCCTTTTTATTTGTTAAGGTTACTATAAGAATAATAAGGTCTGTATCAGAACTAAATATGTTGTGAAAACTGCTAAACAGTGACATTTGGAAAACATGGATAAGTGTGTGTGCTTTTGAAAGGTAATTAAAGTAAAACAGGATTAGCAAAAATTTGGGGTTCAAGATTAGCATAGAAATTAATTTCTGAACAAGCAGGTTGTCTCATTTCATTTACTTGCTTCCTGTGTGATTATATAAAGCTGAAGTTAATTTCTGAACTTTTCTCTTTTAGCCTTAAAAACTAAAGTAGTGTTTCTCAACTAAAAAGTTGGAAAGTTTTATTTGTGTTTATGTCTAGAATCCCATTTGGCTTCCTCTTCATGGTGCAGTGGCCAATCAAGGGCCTATTTATACACTTGTGAGTTTCTAATGAGTTTCTTCTGACCCTACTTATCTCATGCAGCACTTTTCAGTTTGTATCTGAACCATTCCCTACTCAGTATATTTTTGAAGAAAATCCTCCTCTGCTGATTCTGCCAAGCAATCCTGGGAAAGCTTCTTGAAGAGACTGCTCAGCAGACTTAAATCTGCAAGTGCTTAATAGGTATGCAAAGCCTGCTCCTCTGGTTTGGAGAGTCAGTTTCCATAAATGCATCTATCTCCACACAAGAGTGAGTATAAAGGGGGCTGACCCCGTGTAGAACCTACAATGTGGTCTAGTCTTTCTACTTCATTCAGAAATGAGACAACATAAAAAGGGCAGGCTGAGGTGACAAATGTCTAATGCCATACTCCCTGGCTTGGTGGAATTGTTCTAAGTTCCTCATTTCTTAGGCTCTATTTTTCCCCTTGCCATGGCCAACTAAACCCCTGGACCTTTATCATGCTTATCTTAGCTTGACATGACTTCTTAGCTTCCTAATGCAATGTTTTATACCTTAGTGTGAAATATAAACACACTAAGCCCTTGTTAAACTGGTACTGGTTTATTCTGGACAGTAGTTCCATTGCTCCAGATTGTAAGCTACTCTTCTTCCCTGTACATTGAGTGCTTTTAAAATACTGGCTATCCCAAATTTCTGAGTAGAAATCTCTTCACTTCTAGACTCCCAGTATTTTAAAACAAAATATGCTTCCTGTTAGGTTTTACAGTGACACAGCAAATGTATTCCTGTGGGTGCCTGACTATCCACTGAGAGTTCAAAATGATTAAGAAAAAGAAGAAATCTGTGCATGGCATTTAGATATTAAATATGTATGTTTGTGTATAAAGTTACATTTGATTTGTATATAAACTCATTTTAAGAAAACATGGTCAGAATGATAAAATAAATGCTAATGATAACTATGGCATCATATTACTGAAGGAAAGTAAACATATCAAATAGGCCTGTAAACATTAGAATTAAATGCAACTTGATATTTTTAAATTAAAAAGTATAATAATTTATTGAAATTTACTAAGAAAGCACTTATTAGAATTTCGTGAACTCATTTACTCTCAAAATTTTCCTGCAAATGCTATTTACATAAGTAATAATATTAAATCAATATTTTAAGGTATAAACTTCAGTGTTTAAAAAACATAGACAAACCCTGATACAGCAACATTATAATATTTTAATACATTATAATCAAATAGCATAAACTAGAAAATACTGTTAATAATAATCAGTAATTATGAAAGTGTTAATTTTAGAGAAGAAAATCACCAATTATTATTTCAATTTATTACTATGAAGAGAGGATAAACAAATTCTTTTAGCATTCTTTGCAGAAATCACATCCTAATGAGAGCCCTGTTCTGATCTCTGTCACTGACTTCCTGTGTGATCCTTTGGACAGACTTCAATGTTTCCATCTAAAATATAAGGATAAAAATGTTGAAACCTAATTTTAAGATGTACTGACTACTATGGTCTGATGTTTGTGTCCCATCAAAATTCATATGTAGACTTAAGTAGTGGGTCCTTTTGGAGGTAATTAGTTCATGAGGGTGGAATCCTCATGAATGGGATTAATCCCTTTTAAAAGCGATCCAAGGGAGCTTATTTGACCCTTCTGCCATGTAAGGACATAGCGAGAAGGTACCATCTGTGAGGAATGAGCCCTCATCAGACACCAAATCTGCTGGCATCCTGATCTTGGACTCCCCCACCTCTAGAATTGTAGAGAATAATCTGCTAATAATTATCCAGTCAATGGTATTTTTGTTAATAGTAGCCCAAATGGACTAAGACATTGCCTAAATGAAATATAAAAGATAAAGCATCATTTAAGAATAGTCATGCCTTGCCAGGAGAGATAGCTCATGCCTATAATCCCAGTACTTTCAGAGGCCGAGGCAGCCAGATTACTTGAGGTCAGGAGTTTGAGACCAGCCTGGCCAACATGGTGAAACTGTGTCTCTACTAAAAATACAAAAATTAGCCAGGCATGGTGGTGCATGCCCAGCTACTCATGAGGCTGAGGCAGGAGAATCTCCTGAACCCTGGAGGCAAAGGTTGCAGTGGCCTGAGATCGCGCCGCTGCCCTCTAGCCTGGGCAACAGAGCGAGACTCAATCTCAAAAAAAAAAAAAGAATAGTCATGCTTAATATTTATAATGGGTTCACTACGCATAAATGTATAGGAGTATTGATAGGTTTTTAATAAGAACAACTCCCCTAGCATGAAAAACATTAATATTGCCACATATTGATGTTACATCCACATATGACATTTAAACTCACTTGTGTGTGGTTGCTAAATAAAGGGCTTGGTATAATCAAAGAATTTTTAGAGCTCAAAGGATTCTGAAAGAGCTGCTAGTCCATTCAACCTCCTTATTTTATGTATGAGAAAATTAAGATTCAGAGAGAAGATACATTCATATGTGTTTAGGGAGTTACTGCAGATTCAGGTCTCCTGAGCTCTGTTTGTTATTTCTAACCTATTGATCCAGATCCCTGAGACTTTTGCTAGGAATGTTTATATATGCATACCAAGCATTGGAGACTTAACACATAGTGTCCCAAAGACACTATTTTTCAAATGTACCTAAATGTCACTAGAATGAACAAAATCTGCTCATTTGTAAAATAAGAAGTTTGTGGGTTTTTTGTAATTTTGTATTTGTCCCATATTTTGTCAAAATACAAAATATCACATGGTAACTACTGAAATTTCTTGAAGTGAATATGAAAAGTTTGGTAGCTATGGCACAGCATCCCTTCTCTTAACTATTTATTCAACTTCGGATGATTCAGAATGCCACAAATAGTGTAGATTTTAAAAAAAAGTTACAAATATGGAATGGGATGATTGCTTAGTCCCTCATTTATTATTATTATTTATCATTATTATTATTAACTATGGGAACAGAGGACCTGTAGTACTGTTGCAAAGGTGAATCTGAGACCAAGGACTCAGACAACCCAATGAAATGTTATAATATGACAAGTACTTTGATATCAGTATGTACAATGTGCCACCAGAGCACTATTTACCGTGAGCTCATACCAAGTGAAAGGTAATGTCCTTGTTTTACAGTCATGTTAAGATACATTGAACATTTGATTTTAATGGCATTTTTCACTTAAGTGTCTATCATAGGAACATACACCATCTTTTATCCTGACTTACCAGCAGCACACCTGATTTTCTGTGACTTTTTTTAAACACCTCTACAGAAGCCTACAAAACCCTATGGAATCTAATTTTTATACTTAGCACTGTCCGGACATTCTTTTTTTCTTTTTAACTTTATGGCATGTAAGCTCATTTTCTTTTGTTCATCACTGCATCCTTTATATGCTTAAAAATAGTTTTCTTTTTCTCAAGCAAAAGAATGCAAGTTGCTTCAGCTCTTACAGAGCATATTTCCCATAAATTAGTGTACTCAGAAGTATTTGTATTAAATTGTGTTCAAGTCTGGGTGTGGTGGCTCACACCTGTAATCTCAGCACTTGGGAGACCGAGGCTCAAGGATCACTTGAGCTCAGGAGTTGAAGACCAGCCTCAGCAACGTAGTGAGACCCTCATCTCTACAAAAAATTTAAAAATTAGTCAGGTATGGTGGTACATGCCTGTGGTCCCAGCTATTTGGGAAGCTGAGGTGGGAGAATCACTTGAGCCCAGCAGGTCCAGGCTGCAGTGAGCTGTAATTGTGCCACTGCACTTCAGCCTGGGCAACAGAGGAAGACTCTGTCTCAAAAATAATAAAAATAAATTGTGTTCAGTGAAGAGACAGTGAGCAGCAGCACATCACCACAACAAAACATCCTGCCACGAACCTGCACAAAGACAGAATTAGAAAAAACATGCCAAGGCTTTTTCCTAGATGAAACAAGGACCAGAATAAAACACTTATTACCATTCAGTAAACCAACTAGACATTCACAATCGGAATGTTCTCAGTATATCCTCTGCTATTATATTCTGTGGGTTCCACGCTTACCTTGATGTATGTGCCTCATACCATTAATATTCATGAGTTTCACTAGAACATCAGAAGAGACTGACTCCCATGTGGGGAGCTGCCACTAGCAGAATTTCTCAGGAAACAGGATGCCACAGGAGTAATGTTACATTGAAATATAGCCAGAGTTTTCTTTTTTCCTAATTAAAAAAATGTTTTTAAGTGACAAGGTCTCATTCTGTTGCCAAGGCTGAATCTCAGTGGTATAATCATAGCTCACTGCAGCCTTGAACTTGTGGGCTCAAGAGATTCTCCCACCTCAGCCTACAAAAAGTGCTGGAATTACAGGTGTGAGCCACTGAAACTGGCCTCTCCTTGCATTTAAAGTGTTTAGAGTTCAGATAAATTGTTTCACTTAAAAGAAAAACAGGCTGAGTACGGTGGCTCACACCTGTAATCCCAGCACTTTGGGAGGCTGAGGTAGACAGATCATCTGAGGTCAGGAGTTCGAGATCAGCCTGGCCAACATGGTGAAACCCCATCTCTACTAAAAATACAAAAATTAGCCGGGCGTGGTGGTGTGCACCTGTAGTCTCAGCTACTCAGGAGGCTGAGGCAGGAGAATTGCTTGAATCCAGGAGGCGGAGGTTGCAGTGAGCTGAAACCCTTCCACTGTGCTCCAGCCTGGGCGACAGAATGAGAATCTGTCTCACACACACACACAAATTAAATAAAAACAGATTTTTAGGCTAAAAGTTAGGGAACATAGAAACACAGTTTTTGTTTAAACAGTTTGAGAAATAGCACATATTACTAAAGAATTATGAATATTATTTGTATTAAGTCAACCAATACATATACATGTGTTGATATTTTTAATTCTGGAATTTCCTAAAGTCATTTAAAAAGGTTGATGTTTTAAGTGTTTGACTGTATTACTATTTTTATTTTCTATACTGCTATTGCTACTGATTCTACTGCTACAACTGTACTATTAACACCACCAGGAGGACTTGTGGATAAAATCTGTATTTTACTCATCTTAAAACACCTTCCTTCATAACTTTTCTTAGAATGTCCTGCTAAAAATTTAGTTACATTGAAAGAAATGGAAACAGTATATGAAGGAGGGATGGCTTTTAGGAAATGGAATTTGTGGAATGCTCTTATTTTGGATGAGTTGCAGACTTTCAAATTCCGCAGGAACCCAAATAAAAACAGTTATATGCTAGTTAAAACAATATTTCACTCAGTTTCAGAATGGCCTCTATGTCATTTGGTGGCATGGCGCTAACCCTAATGACTACAGAAAACAAAACCACGAGACTACAAATCTGACAGTAGAAAAGAAAAACAACAGAGTTGATTCAAAGCGCTTCTAACATTCAGCATGTGAGTTTTAAAAACACACTAATAAGTAATTTGAGCAAGTTAGTTGGTCAGTTTGTTAAAGTACTATTTTCCATTCAAATTTGTCATTTCTCCAAGACTCTATCTACTATCTATCTATCTATCTATCTATCATCTACCTATCTTTTTTATGCTTGTCATATTTAAATGAGAAATTATAAATGATGAAGCTATTATACTGTAACAGAAATGTAATCTATTGGCCAGTTTCTCAGTTAAGATCCAATCCTAGAACATGAAAATGAGCTTGCTGCCGGCAAATACATACTATGCTCAAATACTTGCTTGAGCATAGTATTTGGCACATAGTGGACGCAAACTAATAGTTGTTGAATGAGAGAATGTCTCAAAGTAGTATTCTAAAGAGAAAGTCTACCTAGAATTCTAAACTCATGTTAATTGTATTCTACCAATCATTGTAATTTTAAGGAATGTTTTAAATGAGAAGACATGATTAACATGTGCAGCATTAAAAAATACCCTTTTAAAATTTAAAAAAGTATAAAGATGTATAAGAATGTAAAATGAATATATAAGAAAACATATAAGGTAAATACATTTTAAAGAAAATTACCCAGAGATAGCCACTGTTAATATTTTGATATATTTCCATCCAGGCTATTTAACCTTTTTGTTTTGTTTTGTTTTGTTTTGAGACACTCCCATCACCCAGGCTGGAATGCAGTGGCACAATCTCAGCTCACTGCAGCCTCAACCTCCTGGCTCAAACCATCTTCTTAACCCAGCCTCCTGAGTTGCTGGGAGTACAGGCACATACCACCAGTCCTGACTAATTTTTATATTTTTTTGTAGAGGTGAGGTTTTGATGTGTTGCCCAGGCCATATTTGTTTTTAATATTTGTATAAATTTGGGACCATACTGAATTTCCAGAATATATAAAACCACAAGTAGATCTCATATATAAAATAATGCAGAATAAACTAAAACTTATTACCCTATGTCCAGTTTATACTTAACACATAGGACTTTAGAATAAGAACTCTCAACAAAATTAAAGTGAAAACTAAAACTAAATAAGATTTGGTTCAATGTGATAGAACTAGGGGGACAGGAGTATTTCTGGAGCTCTAGATTGTCAGTATTCCTAAAGTGTTACTACTTTGTAAGAAGATTCCACTTTCAAACGAGGACATTTTTTCTTAGTAACTTAGAGTATTTATTTTCTGAGTTTTAGGTGAGTTTGATAGACAAGAGTTCTCACTAAGTTGCAGGTGTACATAATGGCAGCTGATCAAAAAATACCTTTGCAAATACTTATTGTAATGATTTAGCTAAAAAAGCTTATCTGAATGGTGGATTGCAACAGTCGATTACACTGAGTTAACTGATGAAGTGACTGGTGAAGAAGTAGGGTAGGGTGAAGAGTTTTACCGTCAGGTAAATTCAAAGAATTGTCAGCAGCCTATTCCATTACAAAGCAAACATACAGAACACTGTCAAAGCCAGAGCTCTTTTATTAGAATTAGGATGACACTTGGGATGCTAACCACAATAATATTAACCTGCAGGCCACACTGTGGATGTATACACAGTATCATACTCACAGAAGTGAGTATCCAAACTGCGGTAACCTCTTTTCTTTCTAATCCCTAAATCACTGTGGCACATGACTTCTTTGAGACCAAGAAGTTGCCTCGCACTGCAAAATATTAAAAGGCATGGCATTATTTTGAGGTATCAAATGAAAAGATTACTTTGAGCTACTACTAAATTTATATTCTCTTGGCTTAAAAGAGTTAACTCACTTTCAGAGACATTTATTAACCGAAAATGAATTAGGCATCAAGGAGAAGAAGGTTAGTGGTAGTCACTCACTTTTGATTGATATGCCTAAAAGTCCTGCTCAAGGCTCCTGTTATTGTGATGGGGAACCCAATTATAAGTGGATCAGGTAGCATATTGCTTACTGTTTAATAGCTCTTCACCTAGATTTTCTGATAGAATGAATGCACTGCTTCTACAACAAAATCAAATAGGATAACTAGCGTGAAGCTGTCCTGTTTGAGGAAGGAAGAATAACAGGAAGTCTTAACAACCACATGTTACCAGAGAAGTAGAATGACTGTGAGATACCCTCATAGAGAGTATTTTACTCAATGACCTTGTATCTATCTTTAATAACTTTTTGCAATTTGGGAAAAAGAAGTACTGCTAATGCAAGAAATGATTCTTGGGAAGTGGTACAAGGAAAATATTCAAATAAAGTCATCAGCAGGGCACAGTGGCTCAAGCCTGTAATCCCAGCACTTTGGGAGACTGAGGTGGGCAGATCACTTGAGGTCAGGAGTTTGAGACCAGTCTGGCCAACATGGTGAAACCCTGTCTCTACTAAAAATACAAAAATTAGCCAGCGTGGTGGTGATTACAGATGCACCTGTAATCCCAGCTGCTCAGGAGGCCGAGACAGGTGAATCACTTGAACCTGGGAAATGGAAGTTGAAGTGAGCTGAGATTGCGCCACTGCACTCCAGCCTGGGCAACACAGTGAGACTCTATCTCAAAAAATTTTAAAAAAATTAAAAAATAAAATCATAATTGCATTAAGAAAAAAAATGAAGGATTTGTTTAAAGAATTCAATCAAATAATTTACAATTCAAGGAAGCTCAGCTCAACTTCCCAATTTTGAAATGGGCAAAAGATTTGAACAGATACCTTATGGAAAAAGAGATACCAATGGCTAATAGTCATATAAAAAGATGCCAAACATAATTTGTCATACAGGGAAATGTGAATTTGAACTATGATGAGAGGCTGGGTGCTGTGGCTTACACCTGTAGTCCTGGTACTTCAGGAGGCTGAGGTGGGAGGATCACTTGAGGCCAGGAGGTCAAGACCAACTTGGGCAACATAAACAAGACCCTGTCTCTACAAAAAAACAATTTTTTTAAAGTTAGCCAGATGTGGCAGCACATGCCTATAGTCCTAGCTATTCAGTAGACCAAGATGGGAAGACCATGTGAGCCCAGGAGTTTGAGGCTGCAGTGAGCTGTGATCATGCCACTGCACACCAGCCTGGGCAACAGAGGGAGACCCTGTCTCTAAGAAAGAAAGAAAGAAAGAAAGAAAGATAGATAGATAGATAGATAGATGATAGAACTACAATGAGATACCACCTTATATCCACTAGAATGGCTAACATAAAAAAGACAACAACAAGTCTTGGCCATATTATATTATAGATTATGGAGAAACTAGGTCCTTTATACATTGCTGGTGGTAATATAAAATGATGCAGCTATTTTGAAAAAATGTTTGGCATTTTCTTATAAGGTTAAACTTAAATTGACTATATGATCTATCAATTCTACCTGTAAGTATCTACTCGAGAAATTAAAACATATGTACACAAATATTTGGTTGCTCATAGCAACATTATTCATACTTGCCAAAAAATGGAAACAAGCTACACATCAGTTGAGTGGTAAATGGATAAACAAACTCTATTTATCCATGCAATGGACTACTATTCAGCAGTGAAAAGGAAGGAACCACTGAAGCATCCTAAAACATATATTAACTTAAATGTATTATGCTAAGTAAAATAAGCCAAATCCAAAAGATCATATATTGTATGATTCAATTTATATGAAATGTCCAGAATAGGCAAATCTCTCGAGACAGAAAGAGTAGTGGTTGCCTGGGGCTAAGGATGAAAATGAGACTAGCTATAAACGCACATAAGGGACAAAAGATACAGCCTGAATAGATTACTAAGCAGGGTTATATAGGGGGCCCAGGATGGGCTGTTGGATGCTCTGGATTGTACCGCGGGGCAGGGTGGGGGTGCAAAGTGATGATTAAATTTTGAATATTTAAAGAACCATGGGTTAGAAAGTACAAGGCAACCTTTTAGCAAGGAAGGTGCAAAATCACTGGCCTTATAACGTGAATGGGACAGGCATGTTGTGGGAAATCCAGAGATCCAAACGTAATGAAATAGACTTTAGGAATGAGATTTAGATGAATATCGATTTACTTGGGTTCCATGCATATGGCGTTAACAAATTATCTTTGTGGAGGGGGATGGGGTAAGGGCCATAGACAAAACCAAACTTGGAGCAAAAAGTAATAGCTTTGTTCTACGTGTGGTGGTGGGTATGGGTGAGTGTTAAATTTAGGTTAATCCAGGAAGAAGGGAAGCCTGGTCTTTGGGCAAAATCACTTCAAACTAAATAATGTTAGAGCAGCAAAGGGACCATTTTGTGGATGAGGAAACCAGCTCAGGGAGATTCAGTGACTTCTGAAGATCACGCAGTATTTGCATTTGAAGAAAATGCAGAAGTATGAATTAGCAAAACAAGTATTTACCATCTATTGTAGCTTAAAATAAAAGGGATGACTAACAGATACTTAACTGTGAAGTGAACACCTTATTGTTGGTTTCAGAGCCTGAGATAAAATTCAGATTTCTTGACTCCCCAGTTCAGTGGTCTTTCCACTACAGACTACTGTGTACATAATAATTCCTTTGCAGGAATTATTACAAAAGGAATAAAATAATTATATAAAAATAAAATATTATAAAAGGAATAAAATAATTCCTCGTAAATAATTGCTTCCTTTTAAATTTAATTTTATAAAAATTTAACTTATAGGATACATATAGCTCTTTATCAGCTTTTACTACATCACTTTTACATTATTATCATGTTTGTAAAATCTCAGAATAACTGTAGTAAGACAGTTTTACCTTTTCTTTACGCTGGTAATTGATTGTGCTCTGCTAAGGGGAATGTAGTAGAGGAGGAGCTCTACTGAAGAAATGCTGCAACTTGGAAAAGCAACCATTAGTTACCAATGTGGTGGAATCAAAGGTAATTCAAATGTCAACAAATCCAGATGGGACACATTTTATCAGAAACCTTGTGGTCCAAAAGGGAAAGACTAAAGCAGACGGAAAGATCAGCTCAGCTTTATTAGCACTAGAGAAAACTACCTATTGTCTATATCTGAAAGCTTTTCAACACAGTCACAGTGAGGCCACCTACAATATAGGCAATGCTACTGATTGGCACATTTACATAATTAAAAATAAAAGGAAAGTCATTAAATATAATAAAATGTGTATTCTTTGCTTGGTATGTTTTGCTCTGAAAGAACTTTTAAAAAAGTCATTAAAGGCAAAAGAATTCAGTGGCAAGAAGATGTTTGCATAGACTATTTCATTCCAGGCAGTATCACAGATTGCTGCAAACAGAACCGGGCAATACCTAAGAGGCCCAAGAGATAATTAAGAAAGAAGGAAAAGAAGACAGAATTAAAAAGTAAAAAGAAAGGAAGAAGGAAGAAACACCTAAAGTAGGAGTAAGAGGGAAAAAAAGAAGAAAAGAGAAGGATAAAAGAGAAAATAGAGATATACATGGTAGGCCCGCAGTTTCTTCAAGACAATTTACCTTATTCTGCTTAACACAGTGTTTCTTTGTCTTTCTCAATTTTCAACCCCACTGTAATTCAAATTTTTATTGTACAAGAAATACTATGTTCATTGTAGAAAACTGAAAACACAGAGAAAAAAATAAACATTAGCTATAATCTCACCATCTAGTTAAAATCTCTATTAACATATTGGTCAATAATACTGTCATCTTGTTTTCAGACATTTTCTTTTTATAAGAATCATACAGCTTGTATTGTTTTGTACTTTTTTTTCACATAAAATATTAAAACTATTTTTCTACCTCAATAAATACATGCTTCTAAAATATTTTAAATAATTGCTTCCTTTTAAATTTAATTTTATAAGAATTTATAGCATATCTATGGCTCTTTGTAAGCTTTTGCTACATCACTTTTACATTATTACCATGTTTGTAAAGTCTCACAATAACTAAATATTTTTGTGGCACAGCATAAAAAACATTATTTAATGTCTATTCCTACAAGTATTAGAACCAGAAACAAATGATGTATGTGATATAGGCCTGTCCTGGGTTGTGCTGAAGAGAAGTAAGAAGCCTACTTGGAGAAAGCAGGTGAGTATTCTTATTTATCACTGTATAACAGATCTATATAAAAGAAGGTATGTGTCCATCTAAAGAATCACATTGTAATTTGAGACGTACAGAAGTACAGATGCACCTCTACTTACTATGGGGTTACTTCCAAATAAACACATCATACATTGAAAATACTGTAAAGTCAAAAATGCATTTAATTCACCTAACCTATCAAACATCATAGCTTAGCCTAGCCTAACTTAAATGTGCTCAGAACACTTACATTAGCCTACGGTCAGGCAAAATCATCTAACACAAAATCTATTTTACAATAAAATGTTGAACATTTCATGTAATGTATTGAATAGTGTCCTGAAAGTGAAAAACAAAAATGGTTGTATGTGTGCTTAAAGTACAGTTTGTACCAAATGCTGTTACTATTCCTTTTATACCATCATAAAGACAAAACATCTTAAGTTGGACCGTAGTGTGTCAGGGACCATCTGTATTTAAAAGTATGTATGTATTTATTGAACTAGAAAAATAGCTATATTTTTGCCTTTTTAAAGAAAATGCAAAGTGTGAATTGGCAAACAAGTATTTACTATCTAGTGCAGTTTGAAATAATAGGGAAAACTGACAGAGACTTAATTGCAAAGTGATTAGCCTTCTTATTGTTGGTTTTAGGGATTATACTGTACCAGTTCTTTAGAATGTTTCCAGATGTTTCAGACACATAGTTATTTGTTATTGGTAACTCACATTTACCTACTAGAGAGATGTTATGTGGAGATGTGTCGATTGTACTTGAGGGAGGACATCTACCTCAACTTTCACAGGTGAATTCAGCGATTTCTTTAAGTGATTTCTATTTTCCAAAGTGATTATCTCAGCTGGTACTTCAAAATATAATCTAAAGCCTTCTGTTAGCAACAAATCCACAGAAATCCATAAAACCTTTCATGTTATTATTATCAAACATTTTATTGAACTTTCTACTAATGATCTTCCAGTTATTATATAGAGCCAAACATTCATTTTGTTATTCCTACCTCGAGAGACTCACAACCTAAATTTGGTCTAAAGAGAGTGGGAAATTCACAAAAATTATGTTCTTGAGGTTAAGTAGTCAAACAATACAAGTTCTTGTTTCCCATTGTAATGATTTACAAATGATAATGGTAACAATCTCAAAGAGAAAATTCAAATCCTTCAGATACCAACCCTTGCAATTATTTTTTAGCTTTATGAGGTTAACTTTATTGGGGTTGATTAAATTCAAGCTGTGATCTTTCATAAAAACTCAATAGAGGGTCCAGATGGCCCAACAATACCTCCATTTGTGAGAGGAAATAACTGAAGATTTTTGTCTAATTAAAGTATTTGTGCTGGTGGGATCTGAATGAATTGTTTTTCCTTTAAAATGAGTCTGCATTACAAATAATCTTTACAAAATACTAATTATTTAAAAATAGTGTGCTGCTTTCACTGTTTCAGTTATGTCCTAGGACTAGAGCTCCATGAGCCTGACATTTTGAAGCTAGACTCTGATACCACTTTGGGATTTCGGTCTGAAAATACAGTTTTAGAAAATCAACAGAACTAGGCTCTGTGGAACAAAATGCCAAGAAGTTCCATGCACTACTTTCCTCCTGTTCCAGTCCCATGCTCACAATTACCTTAACTCTTGTCAAAATATTTTCTACAGTAACAGCCAAGACATAATTAGCACCTTTTCTTCATGTTGAAAATATCATTGGTAGCCATAAAACAAATTTGGGGAAAGCTCTTAAACACCTTAACCCAGCAAGTGGCTACTGGTGATTGATACACCATTATTTGCCTACCTGAATGATTAACATTCCATCTTATCCTGCCTTCTTCCAAGTAGCCCAGTTGTATGAGATAGAAAAAGAGAAGTCTAGGCAGGCGATGGGGATAATGTAAAGAGTGGAAACACAGTTGGAAATTAAACAGTTATCTTACGAGTGTTTTGGTTATTTAGTTATTTACATCATTATTCTCCATCCTCTTTGTGTATTTTGTCTGTAATCAAGGTGATATTCTGAGATAATTTGTTCTCCAAAAGCCTGTCTTGTATTAGATAGGCAAAAGTATTGGAAATTCTGTCATGAGTGGAAAGACCCTTTATTTGGTTTTTCATGTGTTCTTGATTGAGACTGCAGAAGCCAAAGTTGTTATGATTGAAGATTTCCAGCAGGGGGTGTATCCGCCTCTATAGGGTAAGTTCTTTTGAAGCTACATCATATGAAACATTTGAATATTGCAGTATTACCGCTAATGGTAGAAGCTGGAATTATGATAACATTTTTATGACTGTCATGTCTTTTGATTGCAAAAGACCATGCATATTAATACTTTATTAGGATGTGATGAAGAACTAGAGATTTATGAAGAAAATTTAAATTAAAAACCCAAAATGCCTGACAATTCTTATTCTAATTTTTTCAAAGTAAACGAAGAACAAAGCTTCCAGTGATTTTAATTACCCAAAACAGCAGTACACATGCTTAACTTTTTTATTCTAGATACGAAAAGTAGTTTATTTGAGAGGGCTTGGTAATATTCCATTTCTCTCCCATATTTGTGTGTGTGTGTCTGTTTGTGTAAATAATAAGTTCCCTATTTTCTTAAAAATTCTCCTTTTGAGTAGGGAAGGTGAGTGTTTTAAAGCTTTTTCTCTGAAGTCATGGCTCCTGATCAATTTTTATAGATGTCATCTTAAATCTTTTCTCCATCTGCTCTTTAAAACCTTTTATAGATATATACACATTATTAGCCACAGAATTGTGGCCTCAAATTCCCATGTCAGATTCTTATTGATACAGAAAACTTTGTTTTTTGAGAAGAGTAAATTACATACAATAACTTATTTGTACTGGTAAGCACCTTTAGACTATTAGTATTAATAAGAAACGAAGTCCTAAATTTCCAAGCTCCCTAAATCGAGATAAAGAACTAAAAATAATGTCGACTGTAATGGAAATCATGACTTTTTTTTTTTTAACCATCTTCTGGTGTCTTCATTATAAGAAAATGAGATTTCAAGTCTTCCTTGCCTCCAGTATTATGTCCTATAACTGAATATTACACCTTTTTAATGTTTTCTTTAAAAGCCCTGATATATTTGGCTTTAGTTTACGTTGCTACATGTTCATGGTTATTAAAATTTCTGATTATTTGGGACATAATTTTTAAGGTATCTTTAAGGTATACACTCTATAGTACTTAACATTTTATGCAGGTTATGACTTTGAACTGGCTCATGTATTCTTAAGTGCTTTTAGTACAAAGATAAAAACATGCGTTGGAATGCATTAACTTTCCAACCTATATAAGTGGTGTAGATACCTATGACATTAGTACCATATTTTGATGGTCGGACCACCCATCAAATTCCCTTCTCTACTTTTTTACTTCTTTTTCTCCCTTCTGTTTACTTTCATTGTTAAGTTTCCTTTCGCATCCTTCTTTCCTACCTTCTACAGACCTTACTTAACCTACTCTTAACCTACTTGGTAGGCAGCATTCAGATGCAAGCAAGTGACTTGAGTAAGGGATTATAGTCATGGCTTTTAGAAATTAGGGAGCAAGAGACATAGAAAAATTAGAAATGTCTCTTTTGCCTTTATCAAGTTTACCTTTGAGAAATATGAAGAGGGGCAGGAGGATGGAAAAATGAACAGAACTTCTGCTGGAATATTGTGACAGATTTACTGACAAATATTTTCTAACAGATTTTTACCAACAGGCAGTTTCTGTTTTCTTCACTGACAGACCGTAAATGTACTTCTGGTTGGCAGCAGCTGCATCATTATAACACCAAAAAGCAACCTTGGCTAACTTCAGTACCTTATGTGACATAAAGAATAACTTGAATTTAAAATACTTTTTATATGTTAACTTTACTGACAATAAACTATTCTCAATGCAGGAAATAAATCTTTCCCCAAAGAGGAATTCCCCCCTCAATTACTTTCTGTTAGACCTAACAAATTGGAATAGATGTGGTTTTGCTCATTCTTTTATCTGCTGGCAACTATCTTTAGTCTCCTGTGTAATGCAGATTCCGATGACCTCGAGAAAGTCACAGGATCTGTTTCTTCAATGGTAAAAGCAAAGGCAGCGGTTTCCACCGTCCTTTCTCACTGCACCATTCAGCGTCAGTGCCATCATAAGAAACACACCAAAAGCCCAGTGTGCCGGACCCCCAAATTTATGAAATTTCTAGAAGTCTCAAAACAGTAAATATGTTTAAGACAGTATAATAAAAACTAGGTGGCCGACAGTTCCTAAAGTTGGGCTCTTTTGGGCCACCCTGAAACCCGCCCCAAGTCTTGGCTTCTGGCTCCACGTCTTGGCTTCTCAGTCCACTTCCATAGAACCTACTGAATCAGGGGCCTGCATCCCCGTGCCGTGCCGACAGAGAAATGGACTCCTCGCTCCCGTGGAGTTTCGTCTTCTGGGTGAGTGACACCAGGTCCTGGGCGGGTGATGTCTGTAGTTGGTGAGCGGTCCTCAGCCAGAAAACTGGCTGCACACAGGCGCAGACACGCGAACATGTCCTGCGAACGAGCTTGGGCGCACGTTTTCTTCCTTTGCATTCTCTAATGCTCAGAGACCACAAGGGGATTTATCGAGAAGCATTCGGTGCCCCTGCCCAGTTTGGAACGGCGAGAACAATATTGGGTTCCTTTGCAGTACAGTGGCTTGCTCTGAATTACCACCAGAAACCGGAACAGAAGGAAAGGGAGAAAGCAGGCGAGAGTCAGGGACGACGGCGCTCCGGGAAGCACGGCAGCAGCTTTCAAAGCTGGGAGGATGGCACTGAGGAGGAGCGGAATACGGAGAAAGGGAAGCTGAGGAAAAATACGCCAATGGGTAAAAGGGAAAAGGTGAGAAGGAATGGAGTAGGAGAGGGAACCAATGGGTGGGAGAGGCGGAGGAAGAAGGGGGAGGGGCAGAAGCCAATGGGGGAGCGGAGGGGAGGGGAGGAGGGAGCGGGGACGCGAGCGAGGACGCGGCCTCGCGCGCTCGCTCCCCTCCCTCCGGCGGGATCGCTTGCGCCTTCCCAGGCTCCCAGGAGACGAGGGCAGGGGCGGGGCCGTGCCGGGCGCGCGGCGCGGGAGGCGTCGCGAGGTGAGGGGGCGGGGGCGGAGGATTGTGGGGCGGGCAACGCGGGTGCGCGCGCGCGCGTCCCGTCCAGGCTGCGCCGCCGCTCCGCCCCCGGTCGGGTGTGTGGCTGCGCGCGCCGGGAGAGATGCTGAGGTAAAGTTCGGGAGAGAGGGAGAGAAATCCGTCAGCGCGAGGGAGCCCGAGTGGCCGCCATTACTGAGCCCGGCGCGGCGGCGGGCGCTGGGGAAGGGGGGAGGGACGGGGCCGCCGCTGGTGGCAGGGAGGGAGGGAGGGTGGGTGAGCAGGCTGCTGGAGCCGTGGGGCTCAGGGTTTCGGGGCGTGTGTGTCAGTGAGGGCGGGGGGAGGTGGCTGAAGGGACGCGCCGCTCGGTGAGCGCGCCGGGGAAGAGAGGCGAGCCGAGAGTGGAGGAGGAGGTGGCGGCGGCGGGAGCGCTCCCCAGGAATGTCCCTGCCGCCGCCACCGCCGGGGCAGCTGCCGTTGAGGAGGAGACGGAGGAGACCGACGTTGTTAGGTAGGACCTTGCGGCCCCCGCTCCTCCGAGCCTGCCCTCCCCCTCCCGGACGGGGACCCTCCCGCCTCTAGCTGCCCAGCTCGGTCGCCGCCGCCGGTTGTAACCAGTTGAAGGGGCTGGGGCCCCGCGGCCGCCGAGGGGAGCCTGGCGCCGCGCTCGGTTTTCGCAGGCCGGGCGGGCAGCAGCTGCCGCGTTAGGGATACGGTCGGCGTGAAGGGCAGAGAGGCCGGTGGAGGGGGTGCTTTCTCCACAGGTGACGGGGCCGGGGTCGGCAAAGGCCTGGTGCTGGCCTCGGATGGCCGGCCCCGCCAGGCGTCCGCTCTCGCTCGCCGCCCTCACTTGCCCAGGTCTCGAGTGGTCCGTGGAGAAGGGAGGTGGCGGTGTCAGTTGGCCGGGTTGCTGCTGTTAACGAGTTCCACCTGGAAGGGGGGATAAGGGGCGGGTGCAGATTCGCGGAAACACAGTCTTGGTTGCAAACTTAAACGCCTTGTAGGGGGATCGGCCCTTTCACTTTCCCTCGTCTCCCCGACTCCTCCCTGGGTTCTCTTTACCAATTTTCCATCTGTTCTTGAAGCTTGGAGTAAAATGTGAGAAGTTGGGCTGCGCAACCAGAGCCCAGAGTCCTATGGGTTAACTGCATCTGGGTTGAGGCTTTGATACTGAGTTTTCGCTAGAATAACGTCCAGATTCTTCCTCTCTTTCCACTAAAGAAAAGTATCGGGGTGGGGGTGGGGAGCCGCGCGGGAGCGCGCGCGCACTTATCCACACAGAAATACTCCCTCTCCCTCCCTCTACAGCGTTATTAGAAATGCAAGTGAGCTGGAGCCTCGGGGTGTAGCTGAGGCTGAAAGGTGTACGGAAGTAAGGGCAAACTGTTATTAGGACGTTTAGTAAAATCCCGAGAAAGTTGTAGAGTAGACGCTTATACTTCTACCATGTGATAGAAATTCGGCTTTGGCCATTGCTTAATAAATGGGAATAAATATTTTGAGACAGAACAAAATAGACATATAGATGGGTTTGTGCTCACAATTTTAAGTTTAAATTCTCATCGATCATTTGCTTTTTCCTTTGTGATGGGCGGAAACGGAATTTTTTTTTTAATGTTCAAGTGTGAAACAGTAAAATGCTACTCTGTAGTTAGTAGTATTGTATTTGCTTATGTTGCCTTCTACAGGTGTGTGGGGGCTAGGGTGGGGGGGCAGGGGAGGGCGGGTTTGTCAGTTCCACTTAAACCCAGAACCAATACTCAGAACAGAATGTTAGGTGGTGGTTATCCGCATGAAGGATCTCGTTCACTTCATGGGAGATTGCTCTACATTTCCATTTAAAATGGTTCTCCTAACAAAAATTTTATCTAGATGCAATGATTAGACATTTGGAATAATATTTGGTTTAAAAATATGTTAATGAAACGTTTTGCTGTCAATTACAGTTTATTTGTACTGTAATACGATAAAACGGTATTCTTATTCAGTGTTTGTAGATAAACATGCTTACCGTGTAGGTACCCTACTAGATAGTTTCCTGAGTAAGATTTTGCTTTCATTTTAAATTCCTTTCCCATTTTTTCCTTTCATCTAACCTTTGTATAATTGACCTCCATTACTTTTATCTATAGTACAAAAAGAATGGTAAGTGCGGGTCACCAAAAACTTTCGAAGGCACTGGAGCAGGTTTATGACTAAACACACTGGAGTGAAAGGCTGCGCATACCTATGCTTTTAACTTTCGAGAGATAGCACTATTGATCTAATTGACTTAAAACAGAACCAGACCATTCAGATGATTAAATAACTATTGATTTGGTTGTCTTGTTTAGGGTACATTTTTAAACTCAGATCAGCATGTCTTATTTTGTCATTCTTTGTACATTAATTATTAAGAGCACTGGGGAGTGAGGTGGGTTACACTTTGATGTAAGAATTGTGGCAGAATTCTGTTATCTTTATCAGTTTTGTAGTGTCCCTCATTTAAACAACTTTATCCATTTTTAAAATGTGTTGCCAAATTACCTTAATCCTGTCACCTGATACTTATCCTAAATGTTTTGAAAATTGTCTCCCCTTCTTATTTGTGTTTGAAAAGCATGTTAGTACAGTCATTTTTTGGGAGACTGTAGTTAAGATTATTTAAGGAATTAATATTGAAGTTAAGATTATTTAAGGAATTAATAATGTATTTGCATTCCTTTTTTGGATTTGAAGTTGTGATACAGCTTATAATAAGTTTTCTAACTCCTTTTAATTGAAAAAGTTATGTCTTGTAAAGACTTTACTAAACTTTTCCAACATTAGCAGGATGTAAGATGAGTGTTGCCCTTTAGTGGTCATTTCTTAAATATGAAATGGCATAATTAGAGATTTTCTTGGTAGCTACAGAATAAGTTTTGTCACAACTGTAGTTTCCATAGATACTATTTTAAGAACTATGTCTTTGGGTATGGTCCACAGTTTTTTCTTTGCCTTCCAGAAGGTACGCAGTAATATTGTTGACTGAAGAAGCATTGTACAGTGTTCTAACGATGTGTTCCTAAAATATATTTGTAATATATATTTCAAGTATACCAAAGGAATTTAATTTCTAAAAGAACTGTGAAGAAACATCAATAAAGTGATTCATCATTCAGTAATTTGAGTAATCAAGCTCTTAAGTGCAGGCTTTTGTCCATCATTTTGTTGAAGTAGGAAAAACTGTCTTAGAAATTAAGAGAGATAGTTCTATGCTAAAAATTTTAAGTATGAATTTTAATTGGTTTTCAAACTTTGCTCCTTGGATTCCTATTTTTTTTTTTTCCTAGATGCCTTGAGACTTGCCACCCTCCCAAACCAGGACAGCTTCTATTTTTATGTACTACATGTATTGTATTTAAGTATAAGAATTCTAAAAATAATTAATGGGTGCTAGGCTTAATACCTGGGTGACAACAAACCTCCATGATAGGAGTTTACCTTTATAACAAACCTGCGCATGGACCCCTGAACTTAAAAAAGAATTCCTCTTTTAAAAAAAGTTCATCTGCATTAAAATTTTTTTAAGTCTCTGATTTGTTATTCATTAGTTAAGATTACCTTTATTTAGCACTTACTATGTGCCTAGCCCTGGAAACACCAAGATAAATTAGAGATAGATATAATAGCTCAAGCTGTATAAAGCAGTAAATAGTTAAAAGTACTAAGAGGTGCAGAAAAAGAATACCTGTTTTTCTCAGGACCTCTGGGAATCTTTCACAGAAGAAACATTTTAATTTGACTTTTAACTACAAGTAGGAGTTTAGATGTAAGAGAGACCGAAAAAGATAATCTTTTTTTTTTTCACTGTGTTTTGGAAGCTGTCTACAATACTTTAGCTTTGCAGTGAAATGAAACGGATTGTTAAAGTTTAGTCATATATGTATGTTTTACTTCTTAGAATTACTACTTGGGAAAAAGAGCATAACTTTGTAATTTCATGGTTAAAATATGACTATTATGTCACTTACTGAGAGTCTCAAGCTTTTCGTCATAAAGAGTTAATGGTAAAAATGGATATTCATTTTTCTAATGTTAGATTAGATTTAGCCTGTTATCTCTGACCAATATTTTATTGAGCAGATAGGCACTGTGAGTGATACAAAAAGTGTAAATTATTGCCCCCTTAAAAGATCTTACAACTTGTGGAGAGACTGCAAGCATGACACTTTAAGAATCTGAGCTATATACACTGATTTAAAAGTTAGTATAAAGGAATTTAGCTAAAGGAAGCATTACTTGGAAGTAGCATACAATTGGGATAGTGAAGGAAACAAAGACATTTAGGTAAGTTAATGACAGTGTGGATTAAAAGCACAGGTAAGTAGAGGACAGATTAACAGGCGGGGAGAAAATATAAAAATGTAAGAGCATCAGTTTTGTACCTTATGAGCCAGAGTGAAAGATTTGGGGAAGGTGTTAATGCAAGAGTGATAGAAGGGATGATGTGAAAATAAACGTAATATTGGCATAACTTTGTCTAGTTACTGTATTTGGCATGTCAAACGGCCTTGGAAAAACTCTTACCTTCGCTTCTGATACGGGATGATTTGTTCATTTTCTTCTTGTTGATCATGTTCTTTTACTCATTCAGAATTGTATGATTCTTTTTATATTTACCTTTTCAGAGCCACAGTGATACGTCTTTTTTTAGATAACTAGTAAAAAAATTAACATTACTATAATCTAGAGCGGCGATCCCCAACCTATTCGGTACCAGGGGCTGGTTTTGTGGAAGGCAGTTTTTTCATGGAAGTGGGGGCGTGGTTTTGGGATGAAACTGTTACACTTCAGATCATCAGGCATTAATTAGTTAGGTTCTCAAAGGGAGCAAACAACCTACAGTTCTGGCTCCTCTGAGAATCTATTGCTGCTGTGGAGGCAGAGCTCAGGCCCTAATGCTCCCTTTCCAGCCCACCTCTCACCTCCTGCTGTATGGTCTGGTTCCTAACATGCCACAGATGGGTACTAGTCTGGGGTTGGGGACCCCTGATCCAGAGAATTTAAGATCTGGATTTCTACCTTTCTGTATTAACCAAGTATCTAATTCTTTTCTTTAGAAAATAAAAGTATTTACCAAATGGTCTCATAGGTAATTTTCTGAAGTTTGTGATGCTGAAATTTATGTTAGTAATCCTGACCTTGCGTTGTTTCATTACCGAAGTTTCATTTGTCTTTGGAAATAACACCTGTAACACCTGAAAGTCAGATGAACCACCATCTGTTGCTAAAACTGATTTGTTTTTCATTAAGAAACACTGGCTTAATGTGTTGTCTTTTATTTCTTATGTCTAGTAGCCAGTTTCCAAGCTTTCTTTGTCTTTGATTCCTCTTTTATTTTTATTTCTTTATTTTTTTGAGATGGCATCTTGCTCTGTCACACAGGCTGGAGTGCAGTGGCATGATCTTGGCTCACTGCAACCTCCGCCTTCTGGGTTCAAGCGATTCTTCTCCCTCAGCCTCCTGAGTAGTTGGGATTACAGGTGCGTGCCATCATGCCCAGCTAATATTTGTATTTTTAGTAGAGCTGGCGTTTCACCATGTTGGCAGGGCTGGTCTCAAACTTGTTACCTCAAGTGATCTGCCTGCCTCAGCCTCCCGAAGTGCTGGGATTACAGCCATAAGCCACTGCGCCCTACTGGATTGTTCTTTTAAATTCTGTGATAGTTCAGGTGCTTTTAGCCTGCAGTATTTGTCTGTCTCTTGGGCTTTGTGCCCAATCTTGTATTCCTCTTCTAGACTAATCTGTAGTGGCTTCTCTATTGCTTATGATAAAGTCTAACTCTTATTTTCCCTTTAGACTTACAGTCATAGCTTATATGTTCAAAACAGTATTTGTTTCCAACGTGGCTGCTATACTCAACCATTCTACCCTAATCCTATACCTGGAGAGACTTCTTTACAATCCAAATCTGGTCTGTTTTTTAAGGTCCACTCAGATCCTCCCTCTTTATTGAAACCACTTATCTGTTTCAGGGGTCTGCAAACTATGGCATCTGGGCCAAATCTTGCCTGCTGTCTATTTTTGTAAAATAACTTTCTGCATTTTGAAATGGTTGGAGGTAGGAAATGAAAAGAATAATACTTTGTGATATGTGAAAATTATATGAAATTCAGATTTTCTTAAAGTTTTACTGTAACATAATCATGATCATTTAAGCATAGTCTGTGACTGCTTTTGCAGTATGACAGCAGAGTTGAGTAGTGTGACAGATACTGTGCAGCATGCAAAGCCTAAAATATTTACTGCCTGGTCCTTTACAGAAAAGGCTTTCCAAATTCTGATTTATTTCAACTTGTACTTTCATGTCTTTGAATTGCTCTCGCATTTATCAGTACCATGGTATAGCCCTGTTGCATTTATCAGTACCATGGTATAGCACATTGCCTTTATCTCCTCAGTTATAGTACTATAAAGTTTCTTAAGAATATAGTGTGAAAAGTGCTTTTCAGCCTTTTGTTGAATCTTAATCTGTGCTTTCTTTAAAGCTTATACCTCTTGCTGAGATTCTTTCTTAATCAGGTGCTCTCATTATTTTAAAAATTGTTAAGCCTTACCTAAAGTTGTTTGTGTAATGAAAATGATGGTTCCTCTACTATATGGCATTATAATATTGAATATCAAATTATGCCCTTCACAGTTTTCCAAGTTGTAGAGAAAAGGACTCAGGCACTGGGAGGGAGGTGAACTACCAAGTCATACTTTTGGTTAGTAGACTTCCCTATGTGTATTTTTAGACCTTCAAAATCTCTGACAAAGTTAAACTGATAGTAGCTAAGCACAGCAAATAAATAGTTATGGGTTGTTTACCTACGTTGATGAACATGACCTTTGGTCCTTCTATTCTCCATACAGAAATGAAAGAATTTAGAATGACTTGCACACCAAGGCCTCAGGGACATAACGTGTTATCAGAGATGGGTGTAGATTAAATAATAGGGTAGGCAGTTCATGTGTTTGGGAGTAGTTTTGGTCATTGGTTTTTCATGTACTTTCAGCAGTGAAATTTTTTTTGAAACAAATTGAAATACCAGAAGATAAAAATGGGTAAAAGCAGAATTACATTTGCTGCGTGGATTTGCGGAGTCCCAGAGTACTGCCTACTTGGCAGTACTTCAGTCAAACCTTTAGGTGTACTGTTTATATACCCATCATGTGTGTTAATGATCACATTATAATCTTCGGGAAAAAACTGGACTTTTTGTTAGTCTGTTTTGCTGTACTAGACGTAATGGGCCCAAAGAAATATGTAATTTTTGTTAATTGTGTTTACAAGTGTGACTTCAGGATTACCTAGTGGTTTAGAAGCTGAATATTCTGAGTCTGGAGATTGATTCATTTATTCATCAAATATTTACTGAGCACTCACTGTGTGTCAGGCACTGTTGCTCGAGGTACGATTCCCAAACAAAATCCCAATGCTTCTAGGTTATTTAGTCACTAAAGTGTTCAATAGGTTCTCTCTTCATGTGCCTGATTGTAGTCTTGTCTCAAGGCTAATTCATAGGAATAATTACTTTTTAGGGCTCATTTCAGTATAAAGATTGTGTGCTTTGTGGTATAAACTTTGGTTCAAAGATGAAGTATTATTTTGAGTTCAGGACTTTGACACCACAACATAGTGAGACTCTCATCTCTACAAAAAAATTTAAAAACTAGCTATGTGTGGTGGTGCACATCTGTAGTCCCAGCTGCTTAGAAGGCTGAGGAAGGAGGATCATTTGAGCCCAGGTGTTTGAGGCTGCATTAAGCTGTGATCCCACCACTACACTCCAAACTGGGAAACAGAATGAGACCCTGTTTTTTAAAAAAGAGAAAAGATTATGGAATATGAGTTAGTCTCCTATAGGTATTATATTGTTGAATTACTTAGCTATCTTATGTGTGTCAAAATGACTTTCTGATTTCTTCTTACTTTTTATAGCATTGATAAATTTACCAGAATTAGCAACATTAAGAAAAGGTAGGCTGGGAGGTGGCTCATGCCTGTAATTCCCATATCTTCAGAGGCTGATGGAAAAGGATTGCTTGAGCCTAGGAGTTTGAGACCAGCCTGGGGAACATAAGGTGACCCCTCTCTACAAAATAATTTAAAAAATACTAGTGGGCGTGATGTTGCATGCCTGTAGTCTTAACTAATCAGGAGACTGAGATGAGAGGATCACCTGAGCCCGGGAGTTCAAGGCTGCAGTGAGCTATGATCTTACCACTTCACTCCAGCCTAGATGAGAGATTAAGAGACCTATCTCAAAAACAAAAAACAGAAAAGTAATGCGTTAGCATTATACTCTATTCATCTCTTATTTATTTTTTGTTTTCTGTTGTTGTTGAACAAATTATTCATTGTTTAGTGTGCAGTTGATTTTTTTATTCTTAAACTGATTTAGACAAGTTTGCCTAAGACTGTAGAATATATGATAATCTTTGGGCTTTGTTCTTGTTTCTTTTGAATACTTGTTTACATAAGGGATATTTATTTGATTTAAAGAAGATAGAGCATGTAATTACAAAGTTCCTTCTGTGTAATTAGGTCTTAGAAATGTAATTTCTTATAACAAATTTTGTGATTTTACAAAAGTCTTTTGAACAGCCAAGAATTTTGAATTAACTATATTTGGGGTTGTACTCAATTTCACTTTTGAAAAAATATTTTTTAAGATGTCATAAATAAAAATTAGAGTGTTATGCTGGCTAAATACATTATTATAGATTATGGTTAGCTTTCATTCTGATTATTTCATTTTTGACTAAATATTTGAATTTAAATTAGGATTCATGCATTAATTAGTAGCTGTTATGTAGGAGGCACTATTGTAGGCTTTGATGTACTGGTGAAATAAAGATTTGTGCCTTGTGGCTCTTTTATTAATAGCGGGATACAGAGACGGATAGAGTTAATAACATAAATAAGATGTATAGTAAGTTAGGAGAGTAAAGAGTTAGCAATGGGGTCTCTGGGGATATTGTGAAAAGTTAAGTGCAAAGGCAAGAACATGTCTTAGCATGTTTTCCCCAGTGTGATTGAAGCAGAATGAGAAGGGGAGAGAATAGTATAAGGGTAGGCCAGAGAGGTGAGAGAGGGTTGGAGAAGATGGTGTAGTAGTAGGCCATTGAAAGGACTTGCCTTGTACTTTTAGCAGTATTCTAGAGTTTTAAACAAAAAAATGGGAAGCTTTGATTTATGTTTTAAAAGGAATACTCTGGCTGCTCTGATATGAATAGACTGGGAAAAGGGAGCAGGAGTGAAGCATAGGAGTTAGTTTAGAAGACTTTGGCACAATCTTGGGACAGAGATATTGATGAGTGAGAGCAGTAAAAGTAGAAAAAAACTGAAAAGTTATGGATATATTTTCAAGATAGGACCATTAGGAATTTCCTGGCATGGTGTAATAATTTAAAAGCCTAAAATATTTTTAAATATATACCTTTTATTAATGAATGCATCAGTTTTATGAAAAGGTACAAGTTTTAGTTTGTTCTGATTTACTGATAATGTATATTTTTTAGATTCCTTGTAGAACTTTTTTTTTCTTGATTTGCAAAGGATGCAGTGTTTGAATGGTCTAGTAAAATATCTTAGAAAACTTAGTTGTGAAGATAGTTTCATTTTGACACAATTTTAATTTCTGTAAGGATACTTAACTATGTCATTGAAATATTAGTGTATAAGATAATCTTAAAGGCAGAGTGAGAGACTGCATTGCAGACTTAAAAGCAGCAGTATTGCTTAACAAGGTAAAGATTAGGCATGAAGAGATTCTTTTTTTTCTAACCTTATAATTTCTAGTAGGTTATTGCTGCTTTTGGTTTCTTCATCAGTAAAAATAAACATGGTGCTAGATATTATAAGAACAAGTTACGTAAAAGTAAGCTTAGGTCAAAAATAGAAAAGATGTGCATGATTGACATAGATATTAAGCCTATTTGAAAGGAATTTTTAAATTAAACAGCCTTCTTATAATTGAACACATTGGCCATTAGTTTATTAGTGAGAACTTTAAAAAAAAAGATTTTTTTTTTGGTTGTTCTTAGCACTGAAAAAAAATCCCTTGGTTAATAGAGGACAGTTTTGATCTGGATGTTAGGGGCCAATGGATAATTAATGTATATATAAACTATACTGGTGTTTGAAATGAAATTCCCTTAAAACCACAGCCAACTTCATATGAAATCTTTTGTCCCCTGAGGTGGTAATACCATAGTCATCCAAACAAATAGCCAAATCGTTTTGAGGGCAAGGTGACAACAATTTTTCCCCCCTATTCTGGGCTTTCTCAAGCTTTTTTTTTAATTTGAAACTCTCCTTCCCCCCGCCCCCTGTCCCCCATCCTCCAAACCAAAGCCCCCTGAGTTAAGTAAACCTATAAATCAGATAAGGAAGGCACTCCTCTGGTGAGAGTTGGAAGGACTCTTTCAATACCCTTCCCACCTCTAGGTGGAAGAATTTTTCTGTCACAGTTTGAAAATCACTATATGGTGACTCATGACATAAGCTCTGGAGTTGATTTCAAAATACCAGCAGGTAGTCTGCCTAACAGCCTTGTTAGAAGGATAAAAATGTTCCTCCCTGTATCTAATGGGCATTTTACTGTTAATTGTTGTGGAAACCATAGAAGTCATGTGAAACTACCTTATTTTTAATTTGAACTTTAGCATTTAAGATTCAAACTGCCACTGTCAAATAGGATGTGTTGAAGCCTTAGTATTTTAACCTCATTCCAGTTTTATTTCGCTCAAATAAAAATCCTTACAGTTTTCAGTGATCTAATGGCACTGAAAAGGTGATGACTTAATGCCTCCACTCTTCATTTAAGACCGTTTTCTTTCTGAAACTTTAAAAATATATTTTATGGTAGAGTATTTTCATTTCTACTCTACCTTTTTATCTTATATAGAGCACATCTCAGTATTTTGGGGTTTATGCTATTGAAGAACAGAAGTGAGTCTTAATGAATAATAGTATTCAGAACTACATTATGTGTGTAAGCATATATAAGAAATTAATAAAGATGTGGTTGTTAGGGTAAGGATTAGGTTTGTAATTGAAAATTTTGTACAGTTCTCAAGTCCTCGCTATATCGTATTGTTACTCTTCTGTTAACCAGTCTGTATTTCTTAACTGGAAAACAAGGGACAGTTTTACTTTTACACACCTTTGAATTACTCTTAGTTTTCAGAATAGATGTTTGTTTAATAAAGAGTTATATTTCATTATGTAACTGAAGTGTTTTCACTGTACTGTAAAAATTTCCCACGGTAATCACCAGATAAATGTTCTTTCAATGTACCTTTTAAAATATATCATCTGCAGATTTTGCTTTAATAAAAAAGACTAGATCTTGTATTCTCTTGTGTTTTCAATGTTTTCCTTAATTGTTAGCTATGGAATCATTGTGCTATTTTCATGTACTAAGTTTCCTTCCACTCTGTATATAACTTTGTTGTCCAGTTAATATGCTGTGTTTTCTTCTCTGTAAATATCTATAAATAAAGTGTTCACTTGATCTTTTACACAGTTTAGGCAAAGAATGTTAAATTTGATGCTGTGTACAAATTTTCAATTTGGCCAGATTAAGATTTGTAAAAATTTTACTTAATAAAAAAGTTAATAGGATTGGATATGACTGCCCTACTTTCCTTTACTGCACATATACACTGCTGCCACGTAAATGTTAAGTCACAAGTCTCATCACATTATTTTTCGTAAATCTTCAACAGCTTTCCATGGTTCCAAGAATCAAATAAAGAACTGGAGCTAATATTTGTTAAGCCCTTCACTAGGCACTTCACGTTTTAAAAAATGATTTATAGATAAAGCCCTGTTTTATAGATGAGGGAACTATGTCTTAAGAGGTTTAGGGCTTAGCTAGTAAATGATAGGAATCGGATTTTGAAATTAGTTCTATTTACACATGGTTTCTACATCCTTGTATTGCTGCTTCAATATAGTAATATTTATCGCAAAAGTGAACCTAATATATGTTTTGTTTAACTGTCATATGGCTATTAAAGTTAATATTTATTTGAGGTTGACGGAATAAACTAAAATATGAGAATAAATCTGAAATTTTATTTTAAAAAATTATGTATTATAATTTTACTGGAAATATTAGTCAAGATTTTAAATTAAGAACAGCCTGTCTTCACCATTAGTATAGCATATTTGATGTAGTTGAAACAGATATTTGCTTGAAACAGGTCAGTGGACCAGCAGCTATCTGTGGGAGAGGGGAGGAAGTGGTCTTTTCTTACTTATCTTAGATTTTTTTGTTCCTTAATCTGGATTGAAGATACTTTTCATATGTACTAACGTACATTTCTAGAGATTTGTTTCCCATATTATGATTTGGAGGTGGTAGAAATGATGTAATGCTTTTAATTTGGCCTCAAAAGAATGTGAAGAATCTCTAAAAACTTTTTTAAATGACTTACTTATTGCTTACATGAAAATAATCAAAATTACATTTTATGCAATTCTTAAAAGTTATTTTGTGTTGATGGTGTATCAAATAATTCTAAAATATTGCCTCAGCTAAATCATTTTAAAATTATTTAGCTTGGTGCTACTCAAAATGTGGTTCTTGTGCCCTTTGTAACTATTTTGAGAGGAAATATATCCAGAAATTAAGAGCATTCAGGAACAGTTTGCCAATTTTATGTTTCTTGAATCTAATAAAAAATTAAGTCTTGGATGTAAAAATAAATTTCATTATATTTTGCAGTTGGTCTTATAGGTTTGAAATAAAATTTTGTCCTTAGAGAGTTTAAGAGGCAGTGATCTATGTAAATGCTGTCATTAGTCATATTAACTATTCACTTATTTCTGTTTTCTCTGTTTAAGTATTTAAATGTTTTTGTTTTGAGGCGTAACATTTGATAGATTTTAAAAACAAGACTGGTGAAAGTTATTGAAAATATTTTTTATATTGTAAAATCTTGTCAAATTCTAACGAAATTCTGTTTTAAGGAATACATTTTGAGGAACCCTCAAATAGAAATAGCAGGTAATAGAAAAAGCAGATTGTTTTGTATTTTTAAGTTGTGAAAGAGTTGCAAGGCAACTAGTACATTTTAGTTACCACCAGCATAACCTCCAGTGACAGAAGACAGGGAAATTAAGGAAGTAGAAAGGACTAGCTGTTTGTTCAAACTCGTAGGAAGGGGTAATTGGAAGCAAAATGCGCATTTGGTTTAATAGAGGTTTATTTTAAGGTTTGTGAGTTATTACATTAGATTTTGTGTTTTTTAGGTTTGTCTTACATTTTGAGGTCATCTTGTATTTGTAACAGTAAATCATAAACTGTTCATATAGTTATATCTTAAAATATACGTATCATTATTAACTTTCATGGTGCTTTGTTGTAAACATCTTTATTTGTAATTCAGTGTGTGTAATTTGCGATTAAGATTTGTTCTTTTTTCCCCTCTTTCTAGGAAGATGATCCCTATGATCTTGAAGATGTTTCTGCACAGAAATGAGGGAAATACAAAGAACCAAATACAGTTCTGAAATTTGGGATCTGTATTTTGAGATGATTTTGTTTTCAGAATGAGAAGCATATCTAGTTACCTTTATGAATGTAGAGACATGAGAAGAGAGTTATGATGGCAAAAAACAAAGAGCCTCGTCCCCCATCCTACACTATCAGTGTAGTTGGACTCTCTGGGACTGAAAAAGACAAAGGTAACTGTGGTGTTGGAAAGTCTTGTTTGTGCAATAGATTTGTACGCTCAAAAGCAGATTAGTATTATCCAGAGCATACTTCTGTGCTTAACACCATTGACTTTGGAGGACGAGTAGTAAACAATGATCACTTTTTGTACTGGGGTGACATAACACAAAATGGTGAAGATGGAGTAGAATGCAAAATTCATGTCATTGAACAAACAGAGTTCATTGATGACCAGACTTTCTTGCCTCATCGGAGTAAGAATTTGCAACCATATATAAAACGTGCAGCTGCATCTAAATTGCAGTCAGCAGAAAAACTAATGTACATTTGCACTGATCACTTAGGTTTACAACAAGGCTTTGAACAGAAGCAGATGTCTGAAGGGAAGCTCAATGTAGATGGATTTTTATTATGCATTGATGTAAGTCAAGGATGCAATAGGAAGTTTGATGATCAACTTAAATTTGTGAATAACCTTTTTGTCCAGTTATCAAAATCAAAAAAACCTGTAATAATAGCGGCAACTAAATGTGATGAATGTGTGGATCATTATCTTAGAGAAGTTCAGGCATTTGCTTCAAACAAAAAGAATCTTCTTGTAGTAGAAACATCAGCACGATTTAATGTCAACATTGAAACATGTTTCACTGCACTGGTACAAATGTTGGATAAAACTCGTAGCAAGCCTAAAATTATTCCCTATTTGGATGCTTATAAAACACAGAGACAACTTGTTGTCACAGCAACAGATAAGTTTGAAAAACTTGTACAGACTGTGAGAGATTATCATGCAACTTGGAAAACTGTTAGTAATAAATTAAAAAATCATCCTGATTATGAAGAATACATCAACTTAGAGGGAACAAGAAAGGCCAGAAATACATTCTCTAAACATATAGAACAACTTAAACAGGAACACATGAGAAAATGGAGAGAAGAGTGTATAAATACTTTACCAAGAGCTTTTAACACTCTTTTGCCAAATCTAGAAGAGATTGAACATTTGAATTGGTCAGAAGCTTTGAAGTTAATGGAAAAGACAGCAGATTTCCAGTTATGTTTTGTGGTGCTAGAAAAAACACCTTGGGATGAAACCGACCATATAGACAAAATTAATGATAGGCGGATTCCATTTGACCTCCTGAGCACTTTAGAAGCTGAAAAAGTCTATCAGAACCATGTACAACATCTAATATCTGAGAAGAGGAGGGTAGAAATGAAGGAAAAATTCAAGAAGACTTTGGAAAAAATTCAGTTCATTTCACCTGGGCAGCCGTGGAAGGAAGTTATGTGCTTTGTTATGGAGGATGAAGCCTTCAAATATATCACTGAAGCTGATAGCAAAGAGGTATATAGTAGGCATCAGCGAGAAATAGTTGAAAAAGCCAAAGAAGAGTTTCAAGAAATGCTTTTTGAGCATGCCAAACTTTTTTATGATTTAGATCTTAATGCAACACCTAGTTCAGATAAAATGAGTGAAATACATACAGTTCTGAGTGAAGAACCTAGATATAAAGCTTTACAGAAACTTGCACCTGATAGAGAGTCTCTTCTTCTTAAGCATATAGGATTTGTTTATCATCCCACTAAAGAAACATGTCTTAGTGGCCAAAATTGTACCGACATTAAAGTGGAGCAGTTACTTGCTAGTAGTCTTTTACAGTTGGATCGTGGCCGCTTAAGATTATATCATGATAGTACCAGTATAGATAAAGTTAACCTTTTCATTTTAGGGAAGGATGGCCTTGCCCAAGAACTAGCAAATGAGATAAGGACACAATCCACTGATGACGAGTATGCCTTAGATGGAAAAATTTATGAACTTGATCTTCGGCCGGTTGATGCCAAATCGCCTTACTTTTTGAGTCAATTATGGACTGCCGCCTTTAAACTACATGGGTGCTTTTGTGTATTTAATTCCATTGAGTCATTGAGTTTTATTGGGGAATTTATTGGGAAAATAAGAACTGAAGCTTCTCAGATCAGAAAAGATAAATACATGGCTAATCTTCCATTTACATTAATTCTGGCTAATCAGAGAGATTCCATTAGTAAGAATCTACCAATTCTCAGGCACCAAGGGCAGCAGTTGGCAAACAAGTTACAATGTCCCTTTGTAGATGTACCTACTGGTACATATCCTCGTAAATTTAATGAAACTCAAATAAAGCAAGCTCTAAGAGGAGTACTGGAATCAGTTAAACACAATCTGGATGTGGTGAGCCCAGTTCCTGCCAATAAGGACATATCAGAAGCTGACTTGAGAATTGTCATGTGTGCCATGTGTGGAGATCCATTTAGTGTGGATCTTATTCTTTCACCCTTCCTTGATTCTCATTCTTGCAGTGCTGCTCAAGCTGGGCAGAATAATTCCCTAATGCTTGATAAAATCATTGGTGAAAAAAGGAGACGAATACAGATCACAATATTGTCATACCACTCTTCAATTGGAGTAAGAAAAGATGAACTAGTTCATGGGTATATATTAGTTTACTCTGCAAAACGGAAAGCATCAATGGGAATGCTTCGAGCATTTCCATCGGAAGTTCAAGACACCATTCCTGTACAGCTGGTGGCAGTTACTGACAGCCAAGCAGATTTTTTTGAAAATGAGGCTATCAAAGAGTTAATGACCGAAGGAGAACACATTGCCACTCAGATCACTGCTAAATTTACAGCATTGTATTCTTTATCTCAGTATCATAGGCAAACTGAGGTCTTTACTCTGTTTTTTAGTGATGTTCTAGAGAAAAAAAAGTGATAGAAAATTCTTACTTGTCTGATAATACAAGGGATTCAACCCATCAAAGTGAAGATGTTTTTCTACCATCTCCCAGAGATTGTTTTCCCTATAACAACTACCCTGATTCATTCAGATGATGACACAGAAGCACCGCCTCCTTATAGTCCAATTGGGGATGATGTACAGTTGCTTCCAATGTCTAGTGACTGTTCCAGATATAAATTAGATTTGGAAGGAAATGAATATCCTATTTATAGTACCCCAAACTGTCATGACCATGAATGCAACCATAAAGTGCCTCCACCTATTAAACCTAAACCAGTTGTACCTAAGACAAATGTGAAAAAACTGGATCCAAACCTTTTAAAAACAATTGAAGCTGGTATTGGTAAAAACCCAAGAAAGCAGACTTCCCGGGTGCCTTTGGCACATCCTGAAGATATAGATCCTTCAGATAACTATGCGGAACCCATTGATACAATTTTCAAACAGAAGGGCTATTCTGATGAGATTTATGTTGTCCCAGATGATAGTCAAAATCGTATTAAAATTCGAAACTCATTTGTAAATAACACTCAAGGAGATGAAGAAAATGGATTTTCTGATAGAACCTCAAAAAGTCATGGGGAACGGAGGCCTTCAAAATACAAATATAAATCTAAAACCTTGTTTAGTAAAGCCAAGTCATACTATAGAAGAACACATTCAGATGCAAGTGATGATGAAGCTTTTACCACTTCTAAAACAAAAAGAAAAGGAAGACATCGTGGAAGTGAAGAAGATCCACTTCTTTCTCCTGTTGAAACTTGGAAAGGTGGCATTGATAATCCTGCAATCACTTCTGACCAGGAGTTAGATGATA
Source organism: Cebus imitator (assembly GCF_001604975.1). NCBI lineage: Eukaryota > Metazoa > Chordata > Mammalia > Primates > Cebidae > Cebus > Cebus imitator. The sequence continues at coordinate 706,899 of NW_016107847.1, read as the reverse complement.
AGAAGATAAAGAAGAAAACCCACAAAGTGAAAGAAGATAAAAAGGTAAGGGTAATTTATGGTCAGTGATGTTTATAAAAATGCTTATTGTTTTTTAAAATGTTGACATCGGTGTTAGAATTTAGTGTCATTTGTTCCATACATATAATTTGTAGCCCTTTTTAATTTTCTGAATATTTTGTGGGGATAAGTTATTTTTGTGCTTTGTTGGGGTAGAGTTTGATTTCATATTCTTCAGCATAAAAAGTCTGGGTGAATGTTTTTTCTTTTTGCAGAGACCCAGATATGAAGTGATTTGGTTCTTAATTTTTCCATTTGTAATCATCTTATTTTTCTGTTTTTCTCTTCTGACCTATCAGTTTTGCAGTGTTAATTTGATATACCTGTCTCACTCAAGGATAATAATATGATAAAATTATGACAGTTTATAGTCTTGGATATTTATTAACTTTTCCAGGCAGCTTCTTTGTGGATAGTGGTTTACTGACTGAAGGTATACAGAAAGGTTTCTGAAATTTGAATTGCAGAATTCTGACCAGATAGCAAGCATTCTTTCATTTTTTACATTTTCAGTAGGTATTAATCCATCTGATGGTAGTAAGCATTTGAAACCTAAATATAAATGACGTTTAAGTTATATTTAATAATTTTAACTTTTATTAGATATTTTTCATGGGGTATTTTAGCAACTTCACTTTTAATACTGTTTGACACTTAATTGCACACAAACTTTTATTCAAGGATTTTGTGGTCTTAAGATAGCATTCAGTAGGCTTTTATGCTTGTGTATTGGTAATTTCTTCATAGGTTAAGTCCATAATCTTGTAGATTACCAATATTTATTTTCTACAGCTGACTGCTGTTTATCAGACCCAATTAAAGATGTTTTGAGTAAGCTTATGCTGGGCAATTTTCCTACATACAGTAACTGCCCATTGTAGTTGGTTAGATTCTGCTTTATTTTCTAAGTTTAAGTGTTACCTTTTTTTGTCTTTAGCAAGTTTTCTGGATGAGGCATGTAAACTTTTAAAATAATGCTAATCTAGACTTAACAGCACATACTCAACTCATAACATGCTGCTCCCTGGGATCTCTTCACACTTACCCTGTTATCACTAGTCCCATCTATACATTTTATCACTGACAAAAAACTTTAATATTTTTATCTTAATTGGTTTAAATTTTTAAAACTACTTAATGTAACACAGGCTATCCATTTTTAAATTGCTTTTATTTTTGTGTTATTTTTCCATTTTTGTTCACAAGCCTAATTGCTTTTGTAACTTTTTATTTTGATGTAATTTCAGTGAAAGTTGGAAGAATAGTAAAAGGGGAATCCATATATCCTTTACCTAGATTTGCCAGTTTTCTACATATTGCCCCACTTGATGGAGCTCTGTGTGTGTGTGTGTGTGTGTGTGTGTGTGTGTGTGTGTGTTTTCATGTCTATTGGTTTTTTTTTTTTTTTTTTTTTTTTTTTTTTGTTTTTTTTTTTTTATGTTTTTTGGTTTTTTTTTTTTTTTTTTAAGCCCTCTGAGATTAAGCTGGAGATATTGGACTCTTTCTGCTATTAAATATTTTATTGTGTATTTCCTAAGAACAGAAACATTCTCCTTAATAGCAGTAGTACAGTCATATTTTTTCATATTGCTGCATAGTCTTTCTAATTACAGTATTAGTATAATTTTATATACTTTCAGTCAGGAGGCAGATGTAAAGAGTTACAGAGACCATATGAAAAATCAAGGCTAAAAGGTGATTATTTGAAAAGTCTAAAAAATAGAATAGACAAACCTCTGGTAATAGTGATATGAGAAAAAAGGAGAAGGCATAAATAAACACTGAATAAAAAGAACATAATTACAGACAGATCAGATTAAAAGATGAAAGAGAATACTATCAACAATTCTGTGCCACAAATTTGAAAGTTTAAACAAAGTGAACAAAGTCCTGGAAAAATGTAATTTATCTAAGCAAAAATGCTTTGAATAATCCTGTAAGTATTAAATAAATTGTGACATAGTAAATTTTCTCACCAAGGAAATACTAGCCCCAGACAGTTTTGCAGATTTTTCAAGAAACAGGTCATTCCAATGTTATAAGTTGTTTCAGAGAATAGAAGACAAGGGAACACATTCTTAAATTTATTCTCTAAGTCATCTATCCTTAATTCTAAAACCAGACAAGAATGGCTTAAAAAAGGAAAATTATAGGCACATTTTACTTATGAGTGTATGTGCCAGAGTCTTAAATGAAATACAGGTCTACAGACCCTTAACCGCAATTTTGAAACGCCTAACCTCTGAAAACCAAAGATTTCAGAACTTGGCAGCATAACCTGATTTGGCCTATTCTCATTGATGAGAAAACCTGACTTGAATGGATATAAGTCTGTTTACAATCATTGTTTACAGTGAATATCTACACAGTTCACTGTGAATGTGTTTGAATACTGGAGACTGACACTTGGCTTACTAAGGTTGTTACAAAATATACAGTTTTTGCACCATGAATTATTGCTAGTGACTAAAAGTGTTTGATTTCCGAAACAGCTTATTCCCGGGGTTTAGATAAGGGATTTCCGGCCTGTAATAGCAGAAAAACATTGAACAGTATGTAAAAGGAAAATCATACCCATGTTGGATTTATATCATATGTGCAAAGGGTAACTCTTTTTTTTTTTTTTTTGAGACGGAGTTTCACTCATGTTACCCAGGCTGGAGTGCAATGGCGTGATCTCGGCTCACCGCAACCTCCACCTCCGGGGTCAGGCAATTCTCCTGCCTCAGCCTCCTGAGTAGCTGGGATTACAGGCACGCACCACTATGCCCAGCTAATTTTTTGTATTATTAATAGAGACGGGGTTTCACCACGTTGACCAGGATGGTCTCGATCTCTTGACCTCGTGATCCACCCGCCTCGGCCTCCCAAAGTGCTGGGATTACAGGCTTGAGCCACCGCGCCTGGCCAAGGGTAACTCTTAATAGAAAAATCTCTATATGTAGTTTACCTCATCAACAAACTAAATGAGAAAAATGCTACAGTGGCAATAGATGCAGAAGAAGCACTTGATAAAATTTAGCAATTCATGGGGAATTTAATAAATTAACAAGTAAGAACTTTCTTGAAAATGCATGTGTACACAGACAAGCAAAATTTATAATAAACATCTGTCATCCTAAATGGGGAAATAAATTCTCTTTTTAATAAAAAGCAAGACAGATAAAACATCACCACTTCTATTCAGTGATATATGGAGATCCTACTCAAAAGATAAGAAAAAGAAAAGCATGAGTGTTGGAAAGGAAGAAGCAAAATTGTCATTATCAGCTCATAATGATGATTATCAATGTAAAAGCCAAAAAGGATTAGTATTAATAAAGTAGTATTTATCTACTGATAAACTATTAGAATTAAGAAACTAACTTGATGCAAGATCAGTAATCAAAAATAGATTGCATTTCTATGCATTAGCAACAGATAACTAGCAAAAGTAATTATAGAAGACATCATTTACAAAAACATGGCAGTTTACCAAGTTCCCAGGAATAATTAATACATGTGTAACCTCTCTGAAAAGTACAAAATGTTATTGAAAGACATTTAAAAGACCTAAATAAATGACAGAGCTATTTCCTTCCTGTCCATGAATATGGGATATCATAGAGAAGTCACTGTTCTTCAGACTGGGCTCCAAATTCAGTGTTATTTCACTGGAAGTTTCAAAAGTTTTTACCAAATACTGCATGCTGATTTGATAAATGAAAGAGTGAAGGACTTATTAATAGAATAGCATGGGCACTTCTGAAGAAGAAAGGCAGGTTGGAATGGTGGTGTGTGTGCTCATTCTATCATAGAAAACTTTAAGACATTGTGATGTTGGCACAGAGATAGGCATATTGAACAACAGAATAAAGTCTGGAAACAAACAGACCTCTGGTTTATAGCCATCTTTGGAACATATTAGCCACATGAGTCTACTGAACACTTGAAATGTGGCTAGTTTGAATTAGGATGTGCTAGTCTAAATGGTGAGGAAAGTCCTTCTTGAAAAGTCTATTTGTAGTCAGATCTGATAGCTAAATAGTTAACTAAGGGGTTGGTGGCATAGAATGCAGAGTATTTAATGCTGAATAAATAGTATGTACACATGGTAGGAGGGGAACATAGTATGTTCTTAAAGGAGTTCAATGTGTTTAGTCATTGATGTAGGGCAGACATTGATAAACTTTCTGTAAAGGGCCTGATAGTAAGTATTTCAGGCTTTGAGGGTCATACAGTCTGTTGTAACTGGTCATGTCTGTTGTATTGTGAAGGCAGCCGTAGATCATATGTAAACTGATGAACATAGCTATGTTCTAATAAACCATTTAAAAAAAAGATGACAGGCTGGATTTGCCCCCCCGGCCATATAATTTGCTAACTCTCTAGGGGGAAGAGTAGTGTAAGGAGAGATGAGAGACTTGTTCCCAATGTTAGAAATTTTTGTTATTTAACCTAAGAGTAATTTGAACATAGTGAGTAGATTTGTTTCTTGTGATAACTTAGTTACAGTATGAAGAATGGGTTGAGTGAGGGCTAGAGAGACTGTGGAAGACTGTTTAGTATATTACAGTAATCTTAGTGAACCATGATGAAAACTTGAAGCAATTGGAGTTGGGAGGGAGAGTGGTGGCAAAGGAGAATGGAGTGGATATGAGAGATACTTAAAATGCATAAGGTGTGTTGCATATAGGGGGAGGTAAGGATAATGAATAAGATGGGAAAAATGTCTCCTAGATTTCTAGCTTGTTCAGCTTCATGAGTTAGGATGCTGTTCATGAGACAGAGCATTAGAAATTTGCCAAGTTTGGAGCTGGGGAGTGGAAATTACAACTTTGGTTTTAGAGTTAAAGTGGAGATGTCAATCAGGTAGGCAGTTATGGGTCTTCAGCGGAGGTCTGAATTGGAGATACATAGGAGACAGCGAACTAAAAACGGTAATAGATGAAATCTAGGGAGTGAATATAGACACTTGCTTAACACAGACCTTTGAGAGTCTGTTAATAATGAATGGCCAAATAGCAGAGAGATGTCCTTAAAAACAGTAACAGAAAGAATAAACCACTTACCCTTTCTTAGCTGGTTCCCTTACCTATAAATTAGGAATTATAATACTTTCCTTGGAGTTGTGGTAGACATTAGAAATGAGTGTTTTAAGTGTCTAACAGAGCAGTGCCCAATAAATAGTATTATAATGTGCATCAGACCTGAAATATCTCAATATACTTAGCCAGTATCTCAGAACAGCTTTTTGCCCCATTTGCTGGATTCATTTTCTTGACTCATTTTTAAGTTAAATACTCCTGTAATTTTTTGTTTTAAGCTTATGCGCTTTGCTTGAGTCATAGTTTAGGAATCTTTTCTCAGACTCTTTGAAACCTGGGTAACCATAGCTTTTGGGCATTAGTGGCATCTAAGGAAGATTCAGATATGTTACTCTTAAACTGAGCTTCATTGTCATTCTTACCAATCAGAAGCCTTTAGTTTTGGCTGTCTTTTGTTTTATACCCAAATGAAGTTAGTGCTAGTTAAGGTAACAAAACCTCTAAGATGTTTATGATTGCAGCTGGCAATGAGGATTATTTTTTTAAATCATGACCCATTATACACACAAGTATTTCTACGTAACTGAAATGCAATCTCATAAGACAGTACTTAAGTTTATTGTACAGTGTGCCCTCTGTATCCATGGGATTCACATCCACAGATTCCAGAAACTGCAGATTGAAAAATTCATGAAAAAAACTACCAAAAATAACAATACAATAATAGAAATGGATATTTATGAGATACAATCTCACTCTGTTGCCCATGCTGGAGTGCAGTGGTACCCTCAGAGCTCACTGCTGTCTCAAAACTTCTGGGCTCAAGTGATCCTCCTGCCTCAGCCTCCTGAGTAGCCAGGACTACCGATATTAGTAGTAATAATGCCCAGCTAATTTTTTGTTATTGTAGAGATGGGGGTCTTACTATGTTGCCCGGGCTGATCTAAACTCCTGGCCTCAAGCCATCCTCTACCTTGGCCTCCCAAACTACTAGGACTACCTGTGTGTGCCACCATGCCTGGCTTGATAATACAAATTTAAAAAACAGTGTAGCAACTGTTTACACAGCATTTATACTGTTTTAGGTATTATAAGTAATCTGGAGATGATTTAAGTATATGGAAGGATAGGCATAGATAATATGCAACTACTATACCATTTTATATAAGAGACTTGAGTGTCCTCGGATTTTAGTGCCCACAGAGGTCCTGAAAGCAATCCCCTTTGGATGCTGTGGGACAAATGTGTATGTTGTTTTGATTTTCTAGTCTATTACAGTAAAAAAAGAAGTACTTTTTTACTTCTTAAAATCTACTGAATTAGTAACCTGCTAGTATTTGAAAAGCAGTCCTTTAAGAGAACTGTTTGAAATTTTCTGAGAAAATTTGAGGTGTATTATTAAAATTGCCAGTTATTAACACATTCAGTGAATGTGTTAAACACTTGTGTTTAAGCTGGTTTGATTTTTCTTCAGTATCTATTTTGTCCATTTTATTTTTAGCTTGATTCAGATACATAGTAAAATATTTGGTGAATTTTATTGTGTGTTAGTATAAACTGGTGTTCTGTTATCTTTTCCCAGGCCCTGAATATTTTCCTCCTCTTTATATTAGCAATTACCAACTTAATATAGGAAGAACAGTACTTAAAGATCTTATGGGGAAGGCTTATACTTTGTTTAATGAGCAAAGATTCTTTCTTCAGCAAAGTCTTGAACTGCTTGAAAGTTTTAGACTTTGTTTTTTGTAACTATTTTCTGTACCTTGGTTAATTTCTTAAGAGTTGATATGGAATATTCATTTTATCCATGGTTACCTTGAAAACATCCCCTTAGGGTAGAAAATGAGAGTCACCTTTGTATAGGAAGTGTGTTTAGAAGAATGATAAATGAAAAAGCTTCTTTTCTAGACCCTTCAACCAGCATCTTTTCTAGTATGTCTTGAGTTAGGTCCTGCATCTATTCCTAACCAGTACAGTCTGTCCAGGGGAGTAGAACTGTGCAATTGAATTTAGGTCTGACCAGTCTGGGCAACACAGTGGGACACTATCCCTACAAAAATTTAAAACTTCAGCTAGGAGTAGTGATAAGCCCTGGAGGATCACTTGAACCCAAAAGTTTGAGATTGCAGTGAACTGTAAATGTATCACTGCGTTCCAACCTGTGCAATACAGCGAGACCCTATCTTGAAAAAAAAAAAGAAAAATGAGTTTAGGTTTGTGCCTTTATCCTGAGAGCTCTGGGTGAAATTCTTTTTCTTTGAAATTAAAGTAATTTCTAAGGTGGGAAAAACACAATGTCTACTCTACTGCAGGCAAGATTTGTATATTGTTTATAGTTGATCTCCGTGGCCTAACACAGTCCTCTGTGTTGTACTGTGATCAGTTGAAGTCAGCATAAAGGTATGGCCTTTGTTTTTGTAGTGGTGATAAAAGAGCTGTTCATGGGTTTGTTTAATAATTACAATTTATTTTGACTCAAGAAAACTGACTTTTTATTCAATAAGCGTTTTGGTAAATGCCTACTGTGCCTCAACACTGTTAGAAACTAATACGGGATGACTTGGTCATTCATTGGCGCTGCTTTCAAGAAATTCAGTCTAGTAAAATAGATTTTGATGAAAATTAAATATGTTTTATATTTTCAACAAGGTTTAGGAAAACTTCTGATTCTATCTCATATCTCAGCTTTCCTGAAAACAATTTATTTAGGCTTTCTTTAGTACTATTTCTATTGCTTTCTTCCTGGCTAACTGGCTAACTTGGTCTACCTGATTAACTAGATCTATGGTGTTTATCTATAATTTCTCATAAAGTTAAAATTTGTTTCTTCAGTAGTATTTTTGGTGCTGGCTACACCAATTTATAACATGGATATATAGTGCAGGTATTTCTGGCAGTATTTTACTATTTGTCTTTTCTTTGAATTCTGTGTTGTACATTTGAGCATGATTTATTGCTTTTCAAATTCAGAAATGTAATTAGATAGTTAATTTTTCAAGTATATTTCTGATTTATATATTTTGTTGAGACAATTTAAAAGATTGTGTCGGTGACATACATTTTTACTAACTTAAATTTGTCAAGCACAAATTTCTTCGGTGTGGCTTTCTATACAAACTTTTTCTTAGTGTTTATAGCAGCATACTGAATATTTATTTAGCAAAAGCTAGCATAGTACAAATTATTGAAGTTACTCATTTTTGCAGCAGATTGATAGTAATTCTTAAATATATGTCAAGGATGCACTTCTATAACATAGATAATTGTGTTGTTATATTAATGGACAATTGTTACTATTGCAAGACTATAGGTAAATTTATAGGTTCGCCAATTTATGTACACCCAAATTTTGTATACTACAAAATGTGTCAGTCTTACAAGAGGTATTTTACAGTAGATGCACTTTTATGATTTCTTGCTCTGTAATGTTTTTCTGTCATCTCAGCTAATGTTTGGAGTACTCAAGTAAATAGGGCTTAATCTGTGACTTTTAAAGAAAAGAAACTCTGGAGCATAGGAGAGTTGCTGTTTAAAAGTAGTAGTAATTTTCAGTGTTTAGAATCCTTACAGCAAAATATAAGGATATGACAAAAGAGATCTTATGATTGTATCTTAGTCAAAATAAAGGGTATGACTTGCATGCATTGTGTAACATAATTGTTTTGAACTTTTTGGAGATTGTTCTTAGCCTTTGAAAATCTGAGGAAAGATCTGGGTATTTTCCCTAGAAAAATGCACATGCACAGAATTTTACTGGAGTTTTAACAGTTTCAAATACTTCCTTAAAGGCCTATGGACCCCAGTTTAAGAAACTCCTGTTGTAAGATGAGAGGGAGGAGGACGATATTGAAATTTGGGGAAGCTGCGAAAACGCACTCATTCACTTAAATAGCGAGTTGCTTTGCTAGAACTTTCTCCAAGTGACTCCAGGTTCATTTTTTGTTAGGTTGTTAATGGCATTAATAAAATATCTGCCACATATATATGTTGAAATTCTTTTTAGGAAGATGTTATCTTAGAGAATAAAGGTTCCTCAGTCATGGTTGTAATTAGTTTGCCTGAAAAGCATATACAAAAACCTAGACCACATTTATTTATTCTGTTATTTTTTTATTTCCTCTTTTCATCTGGTGTTAGCTTAAAGGGTTTGAGAGAGTCTTCACAATGTATGTTTTCCAAAGTGTGTTTGGACTTTGAGCCAGCGCTTACAGCTTTTATAGGCTTAAAAAGGGGATTAAATAAACCTTTAGAGTGCTGAGTCCCCTAAAGGCTTCTTTCTTACACCTATGTGTTAAACTGTAATGTAGTGCTGCTTCTCATTGCCTACTCACTTTATATTGTAGTTTTTTTTGTTTTACTCCCTATGTTATAAACTTTTGGAGGGCAGTTACGGTTATCATTCATCTTTGTATAACCTGCAGTAGTGTTTCTCAGTCTTGAGTCATGTGTGGACCTTTTTTAAAGTTAAAATTCTCAGACTTTTCAGCAATATATCTGTAGCCATTTCCCAAACTTGAGTTATTGGTCCTTGTTTTTACTAGTCTAGCACAATGGCTATCAAACAGGGTCAGTTTTGCCCTCCAGGAAGCATATGGCAATGGCTAGAGACATTTTTGTGGTCACTACTGGAGGTAGGAGGTTGCTACTAGCGTCTAGTGGGTAGAGGCCTGGGTTACTGCTAAACATTGCAGATTTCACAGACCGTCTCCCACAACAAAGGATTATATAGCCCAAAGTGCCAATAGTCCTGAAGTTGAGAAACCTTGGTGTAGGAAAATATGTCTTTAGGAAAATATGAAGTTCTAGAAGTCAGTCATATAAGGCATGTTTGTATCTGTTCAATAAGAAAGGCAGGATTTTCCTTATAGTTCATAGCGTTTTCTTTCCTAGCATCACCATAATTTGGTAGGAATTTATTTTCAGGAGTATGTTAACTGTGGGCCAGAGCTACATGCTATTGTTGTTTATCATACTCAACTGTATATTATTCTTTATTCTGCTATAAAATGTGTTGCTTCCATTCCATTTTCATAATCCTAGTTGAGGTTGTCATTACTTCTTATCTGCATTATCACAAAGATCTTTTTTTAAATAAATATTTTATTTTAAGCTAATTGTAGATTCACATGCTATAGTTTAAAAAAAAAAAAAAGCGGAGAGACCCCATGTGCTCTTTGCCCATTTTCTCACAATAGTAATATCCTGCAAAACTGTAGTACAGTGTCACAACCAGGACATCAGAACAGCGTGACATTAATATGATCTACAGATCTCCTTCAGATTTCCCTAGTTGTACTGATTTGTACATGTATATATTTCGTTCTTTGCAGTTTTTCATGTGTATAAGTTTATGTATCCCCCACCATAGTCAAGATGTAAAACAATTCCATCACTAGCAAATTACTTGCTTTGTCTTTTTATAACTACATGGTTTTTTTTCTCCTCACCCATCCCTAACTACTGACAGCTACTAATCTGTTTTTCATTTATGTAATTTTGTCATTTCAAGAATGTTATATAAATGAAATCACAAGGCATTATAACTTTCTGGGATTGACTTTCATTTAGCATAATGCCCTTGAGAGTCAGTCAAGTTGTTGCACGTATCAACAGTTTGTTCTTTTTATTGCCGAATAGTAGTCCATAATGTGGATATATCAGATTTTTAACCTGTTGAAGGACATCAGGTTGTTCCAGTTTTTGTCCATCTTGAATAAAGTTGCCATGAACATTCAAATACAGTTTTTCATATGAACCTAAGTTCATGTGTCTGAGATAAAAGTTGTCATGTGTCTGAGATAAAAGCCCAAGATTGCAGTTTCTGGGTTGGATAGTAATCTCATATTTAGTCTTATAAGAAATTGCAAAATGGTTTTCCTTAGTGGGTATACTATTTTAAATCACTACTAGCAATGTATGATGGATCCAGTTTTCTCTACATCCTCACCTATATTTGTGGTGCAGTAACTTTTTAATTAAATTTCTGTGTACCATTCACCACTTTTTTCAAACTGTTATTTTTATTATTACTAGTTTTTTGAGATGGAGTCTCGCTCTGTCACCTAGGCTGAAGTGCAATGGCATGATCTTGGCTCACTGCAACCTCCGTCTCCTGGGTTCAAGCGATTCTCCTGCCTCAACCTCCCGAGTAGCTGAGATTACAGGCACGCACCACCATACCCAGCTAAGTTTTATATCTTTAATAGAGACGGGGTTTCACCATGTTGGTCAGACAGGTCTCGAACTCCTGACCTCGTAATCCACCCACCTCAGCCCCCTAAAGTGCTGGGATCTCAGGTGTGAGCCACCGCGCCCGGCCCCACCAACTGTTGTTTATGTTGCTTTCTTGGGGGTAGTGCTAAAATAGAAGTGTCTGATCCTTCTCCCTACGAAGTGTATTTGTAACTTCTGTATAAAGTTCAAATTCCTGAGTTAGGCTCTAAAGCCATGTGCAGTGTGGCCCTTGCCAAATTTTTTATCCTTATTCATTCACACACATATTCTTAAGTTCCAGGTAGCTGGCTCAGAGCTGCTGTGAAGGTTAAGATTTTGCACATAGTATCAACCACTGCCTAATATATAGTAAGCAGTAAATAAATGGCAATTTCTGGTGATTTCTTAGTCTTCATCCTGACATCAGTAGGCACTCAAATGTTTAGATGAGTAAATGACTTACAGACTAGATCCTTTTTAACTTCCCAAAATGTCCCTGACCTCATCCCTTCATATATAAGTTCTACCCTTTGAATCCAGGTTTAAGTCTTATATTTAGTTATTTTGACATTTAATCACATCTTATTTCGTTTGTGCTATTAATAAAATGACTGGTAGTTAGGTGTTTTTTCATTATATCAGATTATACGTTCCTCAAGGACATTAAATTCCACTGATTTTAATATCCTTTACAGTAACCTAACATGCTATGCACATAGTAATTTCTCAGATCTTACAGACTATTGAAAGTACACCATCCTTTTTCCAAGTGAATTCACATAGAGTAGGCTATTCTTCCTCTAACTTGATGATGTGAGTAATCATTATTTTATATGAATCCTGATTAGGTTAGAATGCTTAAGCTTAGACATACCTGTCTAGTAACTCCTGCAGGAATGAAGAATTAGGTAAATGAAACCGTTACCATAAATAGTACATAATAGGACTTTGTATATTAACAAAAATCTTATATGGTAAAGGCTTTCCTCTGGTGCCTGTTTTTACTTGCTTGCTTCTGTCAACGTTTACTGAGTATCTACCATGTGCTGGATATTGTGCCTATTATAGATACCAAAAAGAAATAGGAACAGATTATTGGAAGTTGTACCAATAGGGCTTGTGATACGTTTGCTGTGGAGGGTAAAGGAAAAAGGACAATCAAGTTTGGACTCTTCGATTTATGGTTTGAACAATTAGGTAGATTTATTAAGATAGCAAAGACTAAGGGTGAAAGGATTCAGACTAGAAAGAATAAAGACATCTGTTCTGTGCTTTTTATGTTTAAAATATATATGTTGACATGCAAGTGGAAGTGACAAAGTCTAAAAATTAGAGGTATGAGTCTGGTACTCAGAGGAAGAGTTATTGGTATGTATAAATGATTTAAAGTTTTGGGAGTAGATAAATTCACACAAGGGCGGAGTACAGCTAGAGAAGAAGAGAGAGCTCAGAACTAAGTTTGGGTGGAAGAGTTGTTGGTAGATGAGACGGAAAAGGAAATCCTTAGTGGCAAAAGAGAAAAGCCACTGAAGAGTATGATATGGGAGCCAACAGAGCAAGTGTTTAAGGAAGAAGTTCAAGAAAGAATGTTGCTGAGAGCTCAAGGATGAAGAAAAAAGTTTCTTATTCATTTGATAGTATCTGATCTTAACAAGCACTTTATGGGATGGTAGGGAAAGCCAGATGGAAGTGGGTTAAAGACTGAATGTGATGGGGAAAGTAGAGACAGTGGATGCAGATGACATATTCAAGAAGCTTTGCTGTGAAAGGAAGCAAGAATTGGGTCAGTAACTAGAAGACAATGTGGGATCAAAGGGGGGTTTTTGTGTTTGTTTTTAAAGATGAGAGAGATTGGAGAGTATTTATATATTCTTAAGAATGATGCAGGAGAGGGACAAATTGATGCTATAGGAGAAAAGTGATGGGGAATAGGAGTGATTCTGAAGGAGAAGAAAGAGAGGAAGGAGAATCAGGATTTAGGTGATGTATATAATAACTGTACTGCATTTATTATAGAGGGAAAAGAAGAAATAGAGTAGGGTTATAGTTAGATTGGTCCTGGCAATAATAAGAGGGAGTTCATATTTTTTCTACTTCTCAGTTAAATGTGATTTCAGGCTATTATGAAGGGAGGGGAAAGTAGGTAATACATGTATTACTTGGGTTTTTTAAATTACAGAATATGCTAGAATATGTGGAGAATCTCAAGTATGAGACAGTATGTAGGGACCAGAGGAAACTCAAATTGGAAGTCATTGAAAGAAAATATGATTTCAGATCTCTTTCCTTTTTGGAAAGAGAAGGATTAAAATTTATATAACTTTTGCTCTACTTATATGAACATTATACTGTTTATAAGAGTCTTAAAATTTATCGAGTATATGTGTGAATCTATTAACCTTCATTCAGTGCTTATACTTAATTTGGGCATACTTGAGCTGACAAAGTAAAGGAGATCCTTTAAAATTTCTGACTGTTTCCATAGGTGTTTACTTATTTCTGCTATAGTTTGTTGCCGCTTGATAGATTGAATTCTAAATCTTTGTCAAGTGAGTCTGTTTGTATGGTTAAAGGCTTTTTGCCTTAACAACTCCAATGTTAACATTGCTCTTTTAAAATATATGTATATATTACTTTTGCCTATTGATTTTTAACTCTTTGGAGTTCTTTGTTTAAATGGCACGTGGTTGGTTGGGTTTACTTTTTCACCAAGCCTGAGAATCTTTTTGTTATATCTGATCCTGTTACATAGATATTTATTTTATAAATTTTGGCTTGCTATGTTCTTGTTCTCTCGTTTTTTTTTTCCACTGGCCAAAAAAAAAGGAAGGAGCTATTAATTTATGTGCTTCATATTTTTATCTTTAAATATATTGAACTCCTATTTCAGTTTATCATCCCTACTTCACCCCCCAAATAGTATATCATTGTACCTATCATATGTTAGTATAATTACATTATCTCTCACATCTCATCCCTCCTCCCCCTTTATATACAGTAGGTTGAGGCTTTTAGTTCTGGCCTGTTATCAAATTATTTTTACATTTTATAGCTTTACCTACAAAATTATAAATTATATTAGCCCTACCACTGTTAATTAGAATTAGTTTTACAATATTCAGTGTTTACTCTTACATTTTGCATAACATAAATTCTCCAGTGTAAGTTTTTTTAATTGATGATGTGTCATGTAGTTAAGATTTTTCAGGAGTTTGAGACTGCTATAATTTAAATATAATTATTACATATCTGTAAGCTTTTAAAAAATGTTATAAATTGCGAGTTATACACACCTGAATGACATACTGGCTAAGAATTCTTGAACTCTTAACGTTTCCCATTAATATTCCTGTAGATGAATCTTCTGGCTTCCAGTTTTCCAGAGAACTCTGAGGCTGTCCTGCTGTTTTTTTCCCCCCAATATTGGTCACTTGTTTCTTCTGCTTAGATGCTTTTAAGAGTCTTCGTAGCTTACCAAGTTCGGCATGATTTGCCCCAACTTGATGATTCACTCTTACTCGTTGTTTGTTTTTCCTAGTACATAGTAAGGTTGTTTAATCTACAGATTAAGCTCATTATTTTAGAAGAGACCTCCAGTATCTCTTCCTGGACCATTTGTACTAATTTACCATTTGTACTAATTTCATAGTGTTCCAGACGTTTGAGGTATGTTTATGAACAGAGCAGATAAAAATTCCTGCCCTTGTGCAGAGCTTAAATTACAGCAGGGGGAGACCAAAAAAAAAAAAAAATAATAATAATAATAATAATACATTGATGCATGATAATTACATAGTGTTGTGGGACGAAGAGGCAGGGTAAAAGGAACAGAGTACTGGGAGGGGCTGGGAAAGACAGCAATAGGATTGCTTTTTTTTTTTTTTTTTTTAATAATTTATTTTTTGAGATGCGATCTTGCTTTGTTGCCCAGGCTAGAATTTAAACTCCTAGGCTCAAGCTGTCCTTCCATCTCAGCCTCCCAAGTACCTGGGATTGGATTACAGTTT
Source organism: Cebus imitator (assembly GCF_001604975.1). NCBI lineage: Eukaryota > Metazoa > Chordata > Mammalia > Primates > Cebidae > Cebus > Cebus imitator. The sequence continues at coordinate 691,593 of NW_016107847.1, read as the reverse complement.
TTAATAGGGTGTTCAGTATAGGCCTCATTGAGAAGGTAAAGGGAAAGGCCAGTACAAATGTGCTAAGGCAGGAGCATTCCTGGCATATTAAAATAGCAAAGAAACCATATGACTTGAATAAGGGAGTAAGTGATGAGGGAAATTAGGTCAAAATATAAAGGAGCAGAGTACAAAGCATGCAAATTGTGTATGTCTTTTCAAGGAGCCAGCTTGCTCTCTGTAGAGAATGGCAAGTAGGGAATGATGATAGAAGTAGGGGACATTAAGCAGCTGATGCAATAATCCATGTATGTGAAATGATGATAGCTTTATGGGCCAGGGAGTTAACTATGAAGAGGGTAAAGAGTAGATAGATTCTATGTCTATCCATTTGCTTAGCAGTTGGAAGTAGGGTGTGAGAGAAAAAGAAGAAAGATCGAAGATGATTGAAGATTTTTATTGCAAGCAACTGAAAGGAGAGAATCCCAAAAACTGAGATGGAAAAGGCTTCAGATAGATTACATTTCAAGGAAAGCCTGAGAGGTTTTTCTTAAACTTTCAACTGATGTTGTTAGGATGTTTTGTTAGTTTGGCTTCAAGAGAAAGAGCTGAGCTGGAAATAATAATTTAGCTTATCATCATATAGATGATGTTACCAAGAGGGTGAGTATAGATGGAGAAAAGGGGACAATCAGGCCTGGCACTGTGGCCCAACCTGTAATCCTAGCACTTTGGGGGACCAAGGCAGGAGGATTACTTAAGGCCAAGGTGTTTGAGGCTATAGTGAGCTATAATCGTGCCACTGCACTACAGCCTGAGTACACAGCAAGTTGCTGTCTCAAACAAGAGCAACAAAAGACCAAGACTGATTAGGATATTCACAACATTACCGTGTTGATGAGGAGAGACTAGAAAAAGAGACTAAAAAGGGAAGAGCAAGTGAGATAATAGGGGTGGTGTCTTTCGAAGTCCATTGAAGAAGTGACTGCTGAAAGGTCAAGATGAGAACTGAAAGCCAGTTATGGAAAACAATCTTTGGTGACCTTAATAAGAGCAGATTAATTTAGTAGAGTTTTGAGGGTGATAACTAATTTGAGCACATTTAGAAATGAATGGATGGAGAGGAATTGGTGATATCTTATATAGATTACTTCTGCATAGTTTGTCTGCAAAAGGGAGTAAAAGATTGAGACTTTTTTAAATGAGAGGAAAACCTAGTATTTTGTGGCGTGTATAATAGGAATGATATAGTAGGAAAGGAAACTCTCGTGGTCTTTTTTATTTTCATCTTTTTAATCATATTGAATCTTTTATTTACTACTTCTAAAAAGGTTTTTGTTTCTGTGATGGATTTTTTTCTTTCAGTTTCTTTATACTTCATCTCCTCTTGTCATGTTTCTTCTGTGATTTTTTTTTTTTTTTTAATTTCAAGAATCACATGTAAGAAAATAGAGATCCAATTTTCTTGTTTCCAGAATTGGTTCTTTGAGAGCCTAGTCAACTGCATTTAAGTTGTGTTCAATATTTGGTTACTGGTGAAGCATTTAAGGTGGTTTTTTTGTTTTGTTTTGTTTTGTTTTTAATGTTACTATACTATTTATTTGAAGATGTTGCTTAGGTGACCCCTTGTGTTGCTGTTATTACTAAAGAAGGAAGAGCAGTTTCTGGAAAGGGCTGTTTTCTTTCTAGTCCTATTTACTTATACAAATGACAGTTTTTAATATGTTGGACATTTATATAATTGCTGAATGGAATGTTTTTTGTACTGTGATATGCTTCTGCAGATAGGAAATCTGCTTAAGTGGCTGGAAAAAAGACTGTGGCCATTTGCATTTAAGTAGAAGTTCAGATATGAATGAATAAAAAATTGGATTTTCATACATCAGAATTTGTTTTCCACTGGCACAATTATTTAATTGGAGGTACCATTTCTAACTAAAGGTTTATCAAAAACTAGATATAAACAGCGTACCATGCTACTAATTTTTCTTTTGCATTTCAGAATTTTGATGGCATTTTTTATCAGTTATAATCATCTAGTCTTAGATACTCTATGAAATAGGTTTCTAGTTATATAATTCATTTTGGGTTTTCTTAACCAAAGGGTGGATATCAGAATTTTATGGCGAGTTTCTCAAAAGTCACCTGCTTTAAAAGAGCACCTTGAAGTGATTTTATGATAATTAAGAACTATCACTTACAGAAAAAAGGAATTGTATACACTTTTGTTCATTATAAAAGCTAGTATAGGAGTATCTAATCCCAAACTATTTTTCTGCATAGAATTTTCCTTTGTAACAGTGTCATTAATTAGTGGAAAAAATAGAAGTCACGTAGGCTCCCCTCCCCTTGTTATATATATGGATTGTAACTTGACTGTCAGAGCAGTTCTGTGCTTCTAAAGTATCTCTTTTGAGTTGGCCAGAAATTCCTTACTACAGGCTGCTTAGCCTTTCATTACATTAGATTGCTGGCTCTGAATCTTGGTGTAACTGCAGATTTAAATAATTTGCCCTTATAACTTTATGGACCTTGAGACATATTTACTGGCATAAGCCAGAGAATCTATCATTTTGCTTTCCTGTTACAACCCCCCAATTTTAATTAAGTATTCAGGGCTGTCTGGATTAGGTTTAGACTTCACTTTTTCCTCTGTCCTGTGACCCCATGAATAAGGATAGACTTATTCCAGAATCACTGGAAAGTTTAAATTGACTCCTAAATGCTAGTACTAAAAAGAGGATGATTTAAGAGGTGATTGGAACATGTAAGGCTGGGTAGCTAGTTTGCTTTTCTCAAAACTTTATATTCCTCAGATGGTATTGCAGACTGTTAGATCTCTTTCTTCCTTTTGTTCCCACCGTAGTCTAGCCATTGCTATTTTCATTAATCTACCTAAGTGTCATCTCTTTCACCACTGCATTTATCTCCAAACAGAAAACATATTTGCTTCAGTTTTCATTTTTCTAATCAAATGATAATGCAGCTAATAGTAAGTAGGCTGCAAAGCACCGTTGTATTCCTGAGAAAGAAAATAACTCAGTGACCACACCCCTACCTCAGCTTTGAGGTTATTAGTCTCTTCATTTCCACTTCCTTGTACATTTTTCTGTTTTGATGATGGTGGAAGTAGAGGAATAATTTAAGGAATAAAGATCTACACTACTTGACTTGTCACTTGGCTTGTTAAGTCTTGAGCCAGAAACACTCCAATGCCCCCTTGGTAACATTCCAGACACTAGTTGTATTTGGTTTAATCTATGTTATACAGAGTTGCATGTAATCTATATCACCAGAGAATGATAGTATAAGAGGATTTAGAAGTTAGATTTCATGAGCTCTGAGAGTTTGCTGGGTGGAATGACCTGAAATTGAAAGGATTTAATTATTTAGACTACATCGAGGTATCCATTCAAAAGAAAGACTTCCAGAAATAATGAGAAAGTAAGATGAAGACCATTGTTTTCAGGCATTGAAAGCCTTGCCTGCATTCCTTCCCCTGCCCACACATACATATTTTTCTGATTAAAAATAATATATTGTCCAATTTGTAACCCAGTAATGATACTTATGGCAAATAATAATAGATTTGTGATTTATGCCAGAGAAAATAAAAATTTGTAGATAAAACCAAACTGAAAAATGAATCAAGGCTCTCAATAAAAGTGCCCTAATATCCTCTGAATTTCTGACAACTTTCCCATCTTTGTATACTTCAGAAATTCTCAGTGGGATGTGCACTGTAGAGTCATCTGTTGGAATCCTTGCTATACCCTACTCTAGAAGAGTGAATCAGAATCTCCTCAGTAGTTTGAGTCCCAAAAATACTTCCTTAAATTTATGAGATGTTCACTCTTTGGTTAAGAATCATTTTCCCTCTAATGCTACATTGAAATTAAACTGTGACAATACATATTTAATTTTGTATTTTACTGTTGTGAAAATGTTTTGTACATTACTTGAGAATGTTATCCTAACATTTAAGAAAGCGTCAGTAGGTAGGAAAAAAATGGATAATTAAGAAGGGACAATTAATGGAACTAACGGTTCATGGAGTTACATAGCATCATTATATAATCAATAATTAGAGCTCTTATGTTCTTACAAATATAGATAGACACAAAAAACTCACTTGGACCTGCCTCAAAAACCAAATGAAATTAATATATCACACCTAAACTGAATCAGGTATTGTTTACTCCTAGTTTGTTCCTTGCGTTGGCATTGCAAAGTGATATTTTCTATTCTCTCCTGACCTATCAAGTTTTCTGTTACTTTTCAAAGAGAACATTTATTTCCACTACGCCATTTTTTTCTGTTCACTTATGTCTCCAATCAAGTTGCTACTTCTGGCAGAATTTATTTAGTGAGTCATTGGTGGATATTTAGGTTGGATGTGGCTTTAAAATTTTTCTTTTGATCCAAACTGTGTGTTTACATTGCTTATACTATTATTCTGAAAGAAAATAATTTTAATAGTGTTAACTTAAATATGTTTTCTTATAACAGAAAAAGAAAACTAAGAACTTCAATCCACCAACACGTAGAAATTGGGAAAGTAATTACTTTGGGATGCCCCTCCAGGATCTGGTTACAGCTGAGAAGCCCGTACCACTATTTGTTGAGAAATGTGTGGAATTTATTGAAGATACAGGTAGGATAGAAGAAGAATCATTGCAAGAGATTTGATTTTAAGTTTCACTTTTGCTACATCAACAGTCTGTCAAATGTTTGTGATTTGTTAAAAGTAAATTTTGAAAGCGGTATATAGTTCTCATTAGGATTGTCTTACATTAACTCCATCTGATCAGGTAACCATCTGATATTTGAAAGCAGTTTTTGTTGTTGACCCATAATGCTTGTATTGGACTTCTCTTGAAGTAATAAAGTTGAATACAAAAATGTTAAACTTACCTTATTCTGGAATTCAGAATAACTTTATTAAGTTATGCTGTTAAATGAAGAGATACAGTTATGGTTTAAATAATTTGAAAGTTTTCAATATTTTTAAGTTCAATACTGTTTATTTGCATTACCCATTTTATACATTGATTTTTCTTTTAAAACTTACAGCAATAGTTGTAAAAGGCAACTTGTCCTATTCGTGATGTTACTATTTATTCAACTGTTCGAGCTCGACATGATTTATATGATTTGATTTGTATTTTTAAGGAATGTATAGATAGCCTCACTGTTTTAAGCACAAGCATGCTCTTATGTCTACTTTGCCTAATGTAATCCCTTAAAACACAAAAAAATAGGCAAGTTAGAGGTGGGAAATAGGGACAGAAAATTGTTGATTTTGAGTGCATTTAAAATGAACATGAGTTAAGTATGAAACCTTAGTGAATGAATGTACTACACATTTTAATGATTTAAAAACATGAACTAAGTCAGTTTTGCCTTTATTTGTTAATAATGATCCCTTGATAGATAAGCATTATTTAAAAAATGAAGTAGGATATTCCTGTCCTTGCTAAAAAATCATGCTCATTTTTACTCACATGTACACCTTGCCCTTCAGTCTATCAGCTAAGTTGTGTACATACTGAGTTGTCTATTTGGTGAGGAGTGTTGACTTTCAGTTTTAATAAGAGGGTAGAATGCACGGTGGCTCAAGCCTGTAATCCCAGCACTTTGGGAGGCCAAGGTAGGCGGATAACAAGGTCAAGAGATCAAGACTATCCTGGCTAACGTGGTGAAACCCTGTTGCTACTAACAATTAGCTGAGCGTGATGGCGTCTGCCTGTAGTCCCAGCTACTCAGGAGGCTGAGGCAGGAGAATCACTTGAACCCAGGAGGTGAAGGTTCCAGTGAGCTGAGATCATGCCACTGCACTCCAGCCTGGTGACAGAGCGAGACTTCATCTCAAAAAAAAAAAAAAGGGTTGTAGTTGAAATAGCATGTGTCTTCTGCCTTCAGTTAATTAGTGTTAATGTATACAGGCTACATTTGGATATGCTCTTTATCATTTATTTTTGCCTTCCACAAATACTTGAGAAGTGTTATTAGATGAATTAATGATTGTCTGTCTTTGATGTAACAAATGCAAAGGTTATTAAAATATTAATTTCCTGCTTTGGATTTAAAGAATTATCATTTTCTTTAGGATTATAATTAAGCCTATGGCTACAACTGAACAATTAGAAAATACTCTCCTTTAGTGATTGAAAAGCAATAATAAAATAATGATCAATTAGCATTTTGTACATTTATTATTTAAATTTTCCATTTCTTGAATATTTCATAGTAGAATGATTTGGTTGGAGGAAAGTAAATGAATTTCAAAGAGAGAGTAAAATGCAGGTTTAGTCTAATTCTTAACACAACTTGAATTAGTTTAGGTCAACCCTCAGGTAATTTATATATTTAAATGCTTCGATAGAAAGATAACGTATATCATAAAATCGAATAAAAGATTAATCTAGTTCTTTTGTTGTCATTGTAGAAGTTTACTTGATTTTGTTGTTGATTTTAAAAGTACTAAAACAGTTTTAGCAGAAATTCCTAATTGCCTATGAGCTTAATTTACAACTCTCAAAATGGACTATAGCATAACCTTCTTAATATTTAGGGTTCAACTTGTAAATATATTGCAGATAGCCATTATTTTTAAATTGTGATATTTTGCTGTTTATAGAACCTTAGAAAAGTGTTGTAAATCATCAGTAATTGTGTTGTTATAATCAGTCCTCTTGTTCAAAAGACTAAACTTTTTAAAACAATCCTGAAGAATATATTGATAGTTTTTAAAATTTGCTTTATTGTTATAATTTACATACAGTAAAATTCGCTAATTTGAATTGTATAGTATGAATTTTGATAATCCATAGTTTTATAACTGCTACCACAATCAAGATTTAAGTTATTTTCATCACCCCAAAAGGCATCTAGTCTTTTATTACTTAGTATACAATTAGCTGTTGGATTTCTGTAGATGAATTTTATTTGGTTGAAAAAGTACTCTAACATTCCTAGTTTGCTGAGTTTTTATGCAAAATAGGTGTTGATTTTGTCACGTGATTTTCTGCATCTGTTGAGGTGATCTTATTATTTCTTTTTTACTGTGGAGGGTGAATTATATTAATTGATTTTCACATGTTAAACTAACCTTGCATTCCTAGAATAAATACCACTTGGTCATGTTTTATCCTTTTTATGTATTGCTGGATTCAGTTTTCTAAAATGTTAAGGATTTTTGCATACTGAAGAATTTTGGTCTGCAGTTTTCTTGCAGTGTCTTTGTCTGGTTGGTATCAGAGTAAAAAGCTGGCATCATAGATTGAGTTTATTTCCTAGAAGAGTTTGTGTAGAATTGGTAATATTTATTTCTTTAATTTTAGTAGAATTCCGTCAGTAAAACAATTTTGACCTGGAATTTTGTTTGTGAGGAGGTTTTTAATTTAAATTTCTTTAGTAGATACAGGGCTATTCAGATTTTTTATTTCTTCTTGAGTAACCATTGGTTGTGTCTTTTGAGGAATTTGTTCATTTCATCTAAGTTGACAAAAGGATTTTAATAAAATTCCTTATTATCCTTTTAGTGCCTTGTAGCATGTGTAGTGATGTCTTTCTTTCCGAAATTGTGTCTTGTTATGGTTTAGGTTTATTTTATTGATCACTTCAAAGAACCAGCTTTTCCTTTTATTGATTTTCCTTTTTTTCCATATTTTAATTCATTGAATTCTACTTCTTCTTTCTTCTTTCATTTCTCTGAAGTTTCTTAAAATAGAAGCCTAGATCACTGTGTTAGATCAGTTTTCTTTTCTGCTGTAAATATTTAATGGTTCAGATTTTCCTCTAAGCATTGTTTTAGCTGTATTCCATAGATATTGATATGTTGTGCTCCATTTTTGTTTAATTTAAAATAATTTGTAATTTCCCTTTTTTAAATTTAACTCATCGGTTATTAGATTTCTAAATATTTGGTGGTTTTCCACATCTTTTTTGTTAATTTCTAGTTTAATTCTTTTGCACTTGAAAAAGAGTGTGATTCCAGGTTAGGATACTTGTTTTACAGCCTGGAATATGGTCTCTTTTGAAGAATTTCGTGAGACATTGGACTGAATGTTTATTATATTATAGTGTGAAGGGTTTTATAAATGAGAGTGTTGGTTAAGTCTTGTATATCCTATTTTTCTTGTTTACTTTTTTAAATTAAAGAATACTGTTGAAATCTGCAATCATGATTGTAGATTTGTGTTTCTCCTTTCAGTTCTATTAAATTTTACATCATGTATTTTGAAGATCTTTTCATTTCATAGACATTAGGATTATGGTTTTTTGGTTTTGTTTTGTTTTTCTTTTTTTTTCTTTTTCTTTTTCTAAAAAGAAGGTTCTCTGACACTCAGGCTGGAGTGCAGAGGTGTAATCTCAGCTCACTGCAACCTCTACCTCCCAGTCTTAGGTGATCCTCCCAACTCAGCCTCCCAAGTACTACAGGAGTATGCCACCACACCCAGCCAACTTTTCTGCTTTTAGTAGAGACAGGGTTTTGGCATTTTGCCCAGCCTTGTCCCAGCTCAGCCCCCCAGTGTGCTGGGATTATAGGTGTGAGCTACCATGCTTGGCCAGGATTATTTTATGAACTGACCTATTATCATTTTAAAGCATTTTTTTAATGCTTTGTCATATTCTTTGTTCTGAAGCCTACTTTGCCTGATATTAATATAGTCAATGTTTTTTCCTTTGAGTAGTGTTCGTGGTATATCTTTTCCTTACTTATGCTTTTATATATCTTCATTTCTAATGTGGTATACATCTTTATAGTTTACTTTCAAGTAATATACCACTTTAATGTGTTTTATAAGAATCTTAGAATAGTATACTTCCCCCATGCCTTGTTGTATGGTTTTATACTTTAAATCTATAATGTTTTAAAATCATAAGACATGTTTATAATTTTTGCTTTAAACAGATTGTTGTCCTTGTTTTTGAAAGATTCTTTCTTAGATTAGAATTCTCTTTTATGTAATAGCTTGATTGAAATATAATTCACATTATACAATACACCTATTTAAAGTGTACAGTTTATTCACAGAGTTGTGCCAGCATCAACACAATCAATTTTAGAACATTTTAATCATCCCAAGAAGAAATACTATACTGATTATGCAATCACTTCCCATATCCCACTCTCACTCCCCATTAACTTTTTGCTTTTATTCTTTCCTATTCTTGGATATTTCATATAAATTGAGCCATATATGATATGGTCTTTTGTGACTGGCTTCTTTCATTTAACATAGTTTTCAAGTCATTCATATTGTAGCATCTGTCAGCATTTAATTTATTTTTATTGCTGAATAATTTTCCATTGATGGACACTTGGTTTGTTTCTACTTTTTAACTCTTGTGAAGAGTGCTGTTGTGAACATCACTGTCAGAGTTTGTATTGTAGACATGTTTTCACCTCTTGGGTATATACTTAGAGTGGAATTGTTGGATCTATGTTTAGCCTTTTAAGGAACTGCCAGACTGGTTTATTATTATTAAGTTCTGGGGTACATGTGCAGAACATACAGGTTTGTTACATAGGTATACATGTGCCATGGTGGTTTGCTGCATCCATCCCCCTGTCACTTACATTAGGTATTCCTCCTAATGTTATCCCTCTCCTAACCCCCATGCCCCTGCTATGTCTCCCCTAGCCCCCGTCCCCTGACAAGCCCCACTGTATGATGTTCCCCTCCCTGTGTCCATGTGTTCTCATTGTTCAACACCTACTTAAGTGAGAATATGCAGTGTTTGGTTTTCTGTTCTTGTGTCAGTTTGCTGAGAATGATGGTTTCTAGCTTCATCCATGTCCTTGCAAAGGACATGAACTCATCCTTTTTTATGGCTATATGGTATTCCTATTCCATGGTGTATATGTGCCACATTTTCTCAAAGAGGTGGCGCCATTTGACATTCCCGTCAGCAAAGTAAGTTCCAATTTTTCCACGTTTTGCCAACGTTTTTCTCTTTTTGATTATAGCCATGTAAGTGGTGATGTGAAATGTATCTCATAGGATTTTGATTTGTATTTCCCTGATGACTAATGATGCAGAACATCTTTTTAAGTGCTTATTGGCTTTTTGTATACATCTTTGAAAAAATATCTATTTAGATCCTTTGCCCATTTTTTAACTGGGTTGTATTACTGTTGAATTTAAGGGCTATTTGTATATTTTGGAGACAAATGGTTTTCAAATATGATTTGCTAAAATTTTCCCCATTCTTTGGGTAGTTTTTTTTTTTAATACAATATCTTGATGATATGCTTTGAAACAAAGTTTTCAGTTTTGATGAAGTACATTTTGTCTATTTCTAAAATTTATAATGGTGTGCATGGTGTCATGTCTCAGAAGGTTTTTGTCTAATCTAAGGTCTCAAAGATTTGTTCCATATATCTCCTAAGAGTTTTATGGTTTTAGCCCATACGTTTAGGTCTGTTATCCATTTTGACTTAATTTTTGGGTATGGTTTGAGGAAAGGTTCTAGCTTGATTCTTTTGCACGTGAATACCCATTATATAAGCACTATTTATTGAAAAGACTATTCTACTGAATTGCCTCGGCACAATTGTTCAAAATCAGTTGACCATAAATGTGGAGGTTTATTTCTGGACTGACTTACATTCTATTGATCTATATGTCTGTCTATGTATGTTGTTATTTGTCTGTTTTCATTATTTTTGTACTAAGTTTTGAAATCAAGAATGTGACTATTTCAACTTGTTCTTCTGGGTACAGAGTTTTAGGCTGATGGTTTGTTTTCTTCCTTTTCATTCATCTCTGTAAAGACTGCTTGTTATGGTATCACATCATACCTAATGAGATGTTTGCTATAATTCTTAATCTGTATTCTTCTGAATGTGATTTATTCTCTTATCCCTTAATCCCCAACTACTTTAAGTTTATTCTCTCTAGTGTTAAGAAGCAATTTTATTAAAAATAAAATTATTACTTAATTTTAATAATCTTAGAATATGTATTTTAAAAACTACTTCTGCTTGAGGTTTCTGGAATATCTTAGCCGTTAGTTTATAATTTTCAAATTTGGAGCCATTATTTCTTGAAGTATTATTTTCTCTTCTCCCATTTCCCACTCCTTACTCATATATTAGACCTCTAGGAATTGTTTAAAACTTTTTTTCTGTATGACCAAATGTAGAAATGCCATTTGAGTTTTCTTTTTATATATTCATTTCTGTACCCATTATATTGATATTCTCCTGTGTATATATGTGTTTGGATATATAAGATTTATAATAGCTGTTTTAAGGTCTTTGGTTGACTCATTCTGTCATATATCATTTCTGGGTCTCTTTTTTTTCTCGTATGGGCTATGTTTTTCTACTTGTTGTTTTGATTTGTTGTCAGAATTCTGAATTTTACATTATTTAGTCTTCTGAATTTTTACTGGGTGATGTTTCTAGTGTTTCTTTAAAGAATGTTAGATTTGCTTGGTGCTTCTGCTTGGCTGGTGGAGAAAAAGAAAGTTATGAGTATTTGATTTTTTTTTTCATGTGTTAAGTATTTTGTGAGTCAGTTGGTCCTTTCTAAGCTGCATTGTAAGTTTGTTATGGCAGTTCTAAAGCAGCCTTTATTCTGATACTTGTATACTTACAATAAAGCTTGAGATTTGACCCTGTGCCCCATATGTTAAAAGATCTTCTGAGAATAAAACTTCAACTGTTCTCAGCTCTTGGCCTCAGGAAGTTTTCTCTCATACATGTGCAGTATTCAGCCAAAGACCCCAGAGCCTCTTCTGCATATCTGATACTCTTTCTCTGTGTATTTTTTCATCTTTTTGGTATTCTACTGCACAAATTCTAGCCTTCTCAGCTTTTCTGAACTCTTAGCTCTCCTCAGCTCTTGTAGACCGTTGTAATCTATTGGGATTCCACCTTCCATCACTACCACCTCAAAACTCTACAGGCTCTAGTTGGGGCATTCAAACTGCTTTCCTCATTTGCTGCATTTTCAATCATGGATCGTGGTTTTGAACTGTAATTGATGTTCATGTTCAGTGATCAATGTTCAGTGTCTGAAAACTGGTGTTTTTTGAGTTTTTGTTTTTTTACTGTGGGAGGGCAGTTTCCATAGCAGTTAATCAGGGCATCGTGGTGGAAGCAGATGTCCCTATTTTTATAAGAGTCCTATCTTAATAAGTTGTACTAGATTCCATTTGGGAAGTGATCCTTGAAATATTAATATAAGTTAAAATAGACAGGAGTAGTATGGAAGAGAGAGACTGAAGAGAAAGGTAATAATAGGTCTTTTTGAGGAGTTAATAAGGATGATAAACCTGATAGATTTGGGGATGAAAGAGGGCTCAGAAGTGCCTCTTATATTGCTCTATTAGGGTGACTGTAGATGGTATTTCATTAATGAAAATGGAAATTATGATATGAAATGGCAGTTTCATAGTGGATTCATGTTTGGACATGTTACATCTTCAGAGGTGCCTATGGAACATATAAAAGCCTGATACTCAGTTGTATATATGGCTGTGGATCTCTGGAAAGTGGTTTGGTCTTTAGGTATGATTTTGGTAATTGTCAGTGTCAAGATACAAATGTAAGCTGTATGTTGATATATTCAGGGTAAATATCTAGTGTGGGAAGAAAAGTTCACAACGCAAACAGGCTATACAAGAGTGGAGCCCTAAAACACTACAGAGAAGAAAAATTTTAAGAGCGAAGTGTGATTTTCAACATTAGAATGAGAATGATTTTTTTGCATTGCTTTTTCTGAGGTGTAATTCATAAATAACACAAAACTAACCATTTTGGAGTGTACAGTTCAGTGGCAGATAGTATATTCACAGTGTTGTGTAAGCACCACCTCATCCAGCTCCAAAACATTTTCATTTCTTCAAAGAAAACCCTGTACACATTAAGCAGTTACTCATTTCCCCCTTACTCCAGTCCCTGGCAGTAGCTAATCTGCTTAATGTCTCTGTGAATTTACTAATTCTGTATATTTCATATCAGTAGAATCATACAAAGTATAACCTTTTGTTCTGCTTCTTAGCATTATTGTTTTGAGGTTCATCTGTTTTGCAACATGTATCATTATGTGTATATACATACATACACACACACACCATATTCTGCTTATTCAGTCATTGTTTGGTGGACATTCAGGTTATTTCCACTTTTTGGCTATTGTGAACAGTCTGCTGTGAACACTCGTGTACAACTATTCAAGTACCAGTTTTCAGTTATTTTTGGGTATGTATCTAGGGAGTAGAATACTGGATTATATATAGTAATTCTGTGTTTAACTTTTTGAGGAACTTTCAATGTAGACACCATTTTACTTCCCACCAGCAATGTGCAAGGGTTCAAGTGTGTCCACATTTTTGCCAACACTTGTATGCGTTCTGTGTGTGTTTTAATTCTAGCTGTCATCCCTTTTGATAAGGATTGCATTTAATCACTAAGTAGATTACTTTGGCAGTATTGTGATTTTAGCAATATTATGTCTTCTACTCCATTAATGCTTGATGTCTTTTTTATTTAAAACTTTGATTTCTTTCAATACCATTTTGTAGTTTACAGTGTACAAGTCTTGCCTTGGCTAAATTTATTCCTAGGTATTTTATTGGAATGCTGTTGTAAATGGAATTTCCATAATTTCATTTTCAGGATTTTTATGTGGGTGTATAGAACTGATTTTTGTGTGTTGATCTTGTATCCTTAAATTCTGCTGAATTATTTTATTAGCTCTATTTTTTGTATTTGGGGTTTTGTATATATATATTTGCCTTCTGTGAATAGTAATACCTTTACTTTCTAATCTAAATGCTTTCTATTTCTTTGTCTTGTCTAATTGCTGTGGCTTGAACTTCCAGTGCAGCTCTGAATAGCAGTTGTGAAAGGAGCACACCCTTGTCTTGTTCTCATTTCAGGGGAAGCTTTTATTCTTTCCTTGTGTAGTATGTTATCAGCTCGGAGTTTTTTTTCATTAATGTTCTTTGCCATGTTGAGAAAGCTCCCTTCTGTGTTATTTTCTTGAGGCTGCCATAATGAAGTCCTACAAGGTGGTTAACTTTAAAGCACAGATATTTATTCTTTCACAGTGCCGAAAGCTAGAAGTCTGAAAGCAAGGTGTCAACAGTGCACGTGCATGTGCGTGGTGTGTCTCTGTTTTATTTTCATAAGGACATCAGTCGTATTGTGTTAAGGACCCCACCTTACTCCAGTATGACCACATCTTACCATAACTAACTACATCTGCAGTGATCCTATTCCAAATAAGGTCACCTTCTGAGGTATGGAGGTTAATGAATTCAACATGTCTTTTTGGGAGACAAAATTCAACCCATAATACCTTTCATTCCTAGTTTGTTGAGTGATGACAATTATTATTATTATGAAAGGGTGTTGGATTTTGTTAGATTATTTTTCTGTGTCAATTGAGATTATCATGTGATTTTTCTTTTCGTTCGTTTATTGTTGTATTACATGGGTTGATTTTTCTTGTATCAAACCACCCTTGCATTCCTGAGAATAAATGCTTTTGCAGTTATGCTATATAATCCTTTTAATATGCTGTTAGATTCTATTTGCCAGTATTTTGTTGAAGACTTTTGTATCTGTATTCATAAAAGATACTGATTTGTTTTTTTTCGTCTGGCTTTAATGTCAGGATGCTAATGACCTCATAGGAGTTAGGATGTGTTTCTACTTTTAGAATGGTACATTTTATGACTGTGTTCCCTGATTTTTAAAGTGTGCTATCTTCAGAATCTATTGAGGCATTTCTGTGTTAGAGAACGCTTTCTAAATTTTTTTCCTGCATTTTTAGTTTTTCAGCTTCCTGCTTTGTTGTCAGTGTGTCTCCTGCTGCTGCATGCCTCATTTTTGCTTTTCCAGTTTGCAACTTCTAATCTGCTATGAGTCAAGAAAACATATGACAGAGTTAAATTGTGCTTTTGATTAGGTTACATAGGATCTGTGGAAAAACCAAAGTTGTTTCTCTTACAAGTGAAATAATATATTTTAGTGGAGAGGCTTTGTGACATTATTGAACCTTCGTTGTCCTTTCTGTTTCCATTTTTTCAGTTATGATAGAGTAGGTGATCAGATGACCAAATTCCAGATAGGTAAAGTATTACTTTATTTGCCAAAATTTGTATTTGCATGTGGTTGCAGTTAATATGGAATGCCCCCACTATTACAAATGAATTATAAAGAAATAGAGACTTTCTTTAAAGCATAGCAGTTATATTTCTGGTAAAAGTTATTGGAAGGATAAACATTAATAGCATTTTCTGTATATTGGTCTAAAACTTTTGTGTTGTTTCACCATACCAATATAGGATGAAAATGGATGAGTGAATCTTTGTGTTATTGCTAATGTAAATACAACTTCCTTAAGTAAAACTATTTTGTTTAAACTTAAGCTTTCCCACTAGATGCTTTTAAGAACTTGCACTTTTTT
>NW_016107847.1:614878-673370 GCF_001604975.1 Cebus imitator | reverse complement strand
GCCCAGCTAATTTTTGTATTTTTAGTAGAGACAGAGTTTCACCATGTTGGTCTCGATCTCTAGACCTTGTGATCCACTCGCCTCGGCTTCCCAAAGTGCTGTGATTACACGTGTGAGCCACCACATCCAGCCCCAGATCTTTATCTCTCACATTCCAGAGTGTTCTTATATTTCTAACTGCCTACTGAACATTTCTATGTGGATGCAATATCTTGGACTTAATGATATTAAAATACAGCTCATCTTCCCCCAAAGTACTTCGTTCTTTTGATTTTCCTCTTTCTGATAATGCCAGTTTCATTCTCCCAGTTGTCCAGGCTCAGGTATCTCATTAATCTGTTTTCTTTTGCACCCATTGTGCCCACATCCCATTAATTGTCCGTTCTTGTCCATCTCTAGCAATATTTGTCTTAACATTTGTTTTACAGTCATTAACACATTAAGATTCATTATATAGCATTTATATTGTTCCTTCCAATCCAGTTGTCTCCTCACTCCCAAATGTTTTTCCTACTTAAAAGTATTGAATGCCTAGAAAGAAAAAAGACAAAACTTGCATTACCCAGGAATTAAGACTTTTTTGGTTTAAATTATTTTGGTTACTAGTCAGCAAACACTAATGCAAAAAAATACATTTAACTGGAAAAAAGATATCTTAGAGAAGCTGAAAGCAACTCATCTAGTGGGCCAGAACCAGGCAGTGTTCTCTTTTTAGTTCTCTTGTCTTTTCTCTGTCTGGAATTACCCAGTCTGTTCACAAATCCTACATTTTAAGGTTTATGTTTTTTGTTTTTTGTTTTTCAGGCGGAGTCTCACTCTGTTGCCCATTCTGGAGTGCAGTGGTGTGTTCTCACCTTACTGTAACCTCTGCCTCCCGGGTTCAAGCAATTCTCCTGCCTCAAACTCCCGAGTAGCTGGGATTACAGGCACACACCACTACACCCAGCTAATTTTTGTATTTTTAGTAGAGACAGGGTTTCACCATGTTGGCCAGGCTGGTCTCAAACTCCTGGCCTCAGGTGATCCACCCTCCTTGGCCTCCCAAAGTGCTGGGATTACAGGTGCAAGCCACCACTCACAGCCAATTTTTAGGTCTAAGTTTTAATCACATGCTAAACCTAACCTGATATCTTTGAATTCTAATTCCTAATGTCCAGAAGAGAGTATCTGATGAATACAGTGTATTGAGCATAGAGCCTAGTTAATTCTTAATTTTACATTACCAAAGAAATAATCAAATAATTTTTTGATAACTGATTTATGTATGGTATGTTTTACTGTGTTAAAATGCATATTGCATTGTGCAGTTTTCTTGAAATATGATTTTTACTATTTACTCACGGACCTCCTCCTGTAGTCCTTATACTTATATCAAACAATAAGAATGTACTTTCAATTCAGTGGGATCTATTAGGTTTAATAAGCTTATATACTACTAGTTCTGGTTTTGTTTTTTCCTTCCCAGCATGCTTTTAGCATTTTTTTTTTTTTTTGAGTTAAAATTTATGTAACATGAGGTTAACCATTTTAAAGTGTATAATTCAGAGGCATTTAGTACATTCACTAATTTTGTGCAACCATCACCTCTGGTTGTAAAGCATTTTAATTGCTCCAAAAAGAGATCCTGTACCCATTAAATAGTCATTCCTCAATTCACTCCTCTCACAGCCCTGGCAACCACCAATCTGCTTTCTCTATAAGTTGCCCATGCTGGGTATTTCATATTCTGAAATCACAAAATGTGACCTTCCGTGTATGACTCTTTCATTTAGCATATTATTTAGATAATCCTCATTATAGCTTGTATCAATATGTCATTTCTTTTTATGACATAAATTTTATTATATAGCTATACTACATTTATCCATGTATTCATTGATAAATATTTGGATTGTTTTCATTCTTTTGGCTATTGTGAATAGTGCTGCTGTGAACATCTGTGTATAAGTATTGAATACCTGTTTTGAGTTTTTGAGGGTATATGCCTAGGAGTGGAATTTCTGGATCATATGGTAATTCTATGTTTGGCTTAGTAGAGAACCACCGCATTGTCTTCTACAGCAGCTACACTTTATATTCTTGTCAGCAGTGTACATGTGTTTGAGTTTCTTCACATCCTCACCAACATTTGCTGATTTCCATTTTTAAATTATGACCACTTTGGTAAATATGAAGTAATACCTCACCGTGATTTTGATTTCCATTTCCCTGTTGACTAACGATGTTGAGCATCTTTTCATGTGCTTTTTGGCCATTTGTATATCTTCTTTGGAGAAGTTTTTATTTTTTTAAGTTTTCTGCCCTTTTAAAATTTGGTTATCTTTTGTTGAGTTGTAAGAGGTTATTTGTATATTCCTAGTACTGGACTTTTATTAGGTAAATGATTTGCAAATAGTTTCTCCCATTCTGTAGGTTGTCTTTCTTGATAATATGTTTTAATGTATAAAAGTTTTAAATTTTAGTGGTTTATTTTTAAATGGATATATTTTGTTGCTTATGTTAGTATCATAAATAAGAATGTATTGGCAAATGCAAGGTCATGAAGATTTATCACTTTTTCCTTTATCCCTAGGTTTTATAGGATTTGCTCTTATATTTAAGTGTTTAATATATTTTTGTATGTAGTATGAAGTAGAGATCTAAATTTGTTCTTAGACATGTAGATATTCAGCTGTCTCTGCACTATTTATTGCAAACAGTATCCTTCCCTCATTAGATGGTCTTGACATCCTTGTTGAAAATCAGTTGGCCAGAGATATATGGGTTTATTTCTGGACTCTCAATTCTATTCCGTTGATGTGTGTGTTATATGTACCTTTGCTAGTACCATGCTGTTTTGGTTACTGTAATTTTGTAGAACATTTTGAAATCAGAAAGCATAGATTGTTTGGGGTTTTTTTTTTTTTTTTTTTTTTTTTTTTTTTTNTTTTTTTTTCTCCTTTTTCAAGATTCCTTTGGCTACAGGGTTTCCTGCAATTGCATGTGAATTTGAGGATTTTCCTTTCCATTTCTGCAAAAACAGACAGTGGATTGTGATAAAAATTACATTGAATCTGTAGATCAATTTGGGTAGAAATTGCCATTTAAAAAATGTTTAGCTCTCCAATCCACAAATACAGGCTATCTTTTAGTTAGTTATTTAGTTTCTGTAAACACTATTTTATCATCTTCATTGTACAAGTGTTGTTCCTCCTTAGTCAAATTTATTCCTAGGTATTTTATTCTTTTGGGTGTTGTTGTAAATGGAATTGTTTTCTTGATTTCATCTTCAGATTGCTCATTGCTAGATTATAAAAATACAACTAACTTTTATGTGTTGATCTTGTAACCTGCAGCTTTGCTGAATTTTGTATTTACTAGGTTTTTTGATTTGTTTGTTTGTTTTTGTTTTTGTTTTGAGATGGAGTCTCCTGCCTCAGCTTCCCAAGTAGCTGGGATTACAGGTGCAGACTGACATACCCGGCTAGTTGTATTTTTTGTAGAAATGGGGTTTCACGATGTTGGCCAGACTGGTCTCAAACTCCTGAGCTCAAGTAATCCGCCTGCCTTAGCATCCCAAAGTGCTAGGGTTACAGGCATGAGTCACCTCACCTAATCAGTTCTACTAGTATTTTTTGTGGATTCTTTAGGATTTTCTGCGTGTAAGTCATGTCATCTGTAAACAGGGATAATTTTACTTCATTTTTTTCCAACTTGGATATCATGTATTTTTTTCTTGCCTAAAACTTCAGTATAATGTTAAATGGAAGTGGCAAAAACAGACATACTTATTTTGTTCTTGTTCTTAAGGGAAAACTTTGATTCTTTCACCATATTTCATCACAGCTAATAAGTATATTATTACTAATATTAAGTATATTAATAAGCATATTAGCTGTGGAGTTTTCATAAATGTCCTTGATCATGTTGAAGAAGATACCTTATGCTTCTAGTTTAAGTGGTTTTATCGTGAAAGGGTGGTGACTTTTTCAAATGCTTTTTCTACATCAATTGGGATGATCATATGGTTCCCCCCCCATTTGTTCTATTAATGTGGTTTATCAGACTAATTGTTTTCCATATATCAAACCACCCTTGCTTTCTTTGGATAAATCCTACTTGGTCATGATGAATAATCTTCTTAATATGCTGCTTGATTTGGTTTCGTAGTATTTTGTTGAAGATTTTTTAAATCTATATTTGTAGGTGATATTGGCCTATAGTTTTCACTTCGTATTTTTAATCTGGCTGTGGCATTAGGGTAATCACAGCCTCATGGGAAATGTTTCTCTTCTGTTTTTTAGAAGAGTTTAAGATCAGTTATTGCTAATAATTTTTAAGGGTTTGGCATAATTCTTCAGTGAAGCCATCTTATACTGGGCTTTTTTGTTTTTGTGAGCTTTTGATTACTAAATCAATCTCATTGTTATAGACCTGTTGAGATTTTCTATTTCTTCTTGAATCAGTTCTGGTATTTGTTATATTTCTAAAAAGTTGTTTATTTCATTTAACGTATCTAATTTGATGATATAAAATTGTTCATAGTATTTTCTTGTAATTTTTTTATCATCTCTGTATTTCAGTAGTAATGTCTATACTTTTATTTCTGATTTGAGTAACCGGAGTCTTCTCTTTTTTTCCTTGGTAAATCTAGCTAAAAGTTTGTCAATTTAATCGATCTTTTTAGGGAACCAACTTTTGGTTTTGTTTGATTCCCCCTTTTGTTTTTCTACTTTCTATTTTATCTCCATATTAATTTTTATTATTTCCTTCATTCTGCTAGCTTTGGGTTTAGCTTTATCTTTTTCTAGTTCCTTAAAGTTGAAATCTTTTTTAATGAAGGCTTTTTTAATGAAATGTTTAGGTTTTGGTATATTGTTCTTTTTGTTCATGTCAAAGTATTTCCTAATTTTATTTGTAATTTCTTCTTTGTTCCATTGGCTATTAAAAATGTGTTGTTTAATTTTTATATATTTATTAATTTTCCTTTTGTTACTTATTTCTGGTTTCATTCCCTTGTGATCAGAGAACATACTCTGTATTATTTCAGACCTTTAAAATTTATTTAAACTTGTTTTGTGGCCTAACATATAGTCTGTCTTCCAGAATGTTACATGTGCATTTAAAGAGAATGTATATTATGCTGTTGTTAGGTGGAGTATTCTATATGTCTGTTTGGTCTAATTGGTTTATGATGTTCCAAGTCTCTGTTTTCCTTGGTAATCTTTTGTCTAATTCTGGTTGTTATTGCAGTGGACTATTACAGTCTCCAACTTTTATGCTTCAAATGTTTATTTCTTCCTTCAGTTCTGTCAGTTTTTGCCTCATATATTTTGGACTCTTGTTAAGTACATGTATGTTTATAATTATATCTCACTGATGGATTCTCCCTGTTATTGATGTTTAATGTCCTTCTTTGGTCTTATAACACATTTTATCTCGAAGTCTATTTTTTCTGATATTAGAATAGCTACCCTCACTGTCTCATTAATCACTATTTATATGGAATATACTTTTCTATCCTTTTATGTTCAACATATTTGTATCTTTGGTTCTACAGTGATTGCCTTGTAGATTGTGTATAGTTGGATGCTGTTTTTCTCTTTTATCCATTATCCCAACCTCTGTCTTAATAGGAGATTTCAAAGTATTTTTTTAGTCATTAACCTGCAGATTACAGTTAATATCTTAATAATAATCATGTTTTAATTGAAAGCACCTTCGTTTCAAAAGTGTCCAAAAACTGCTCCTTTACAGCTTCATTTCCCCTTCTTGTTGTTGTCAGAAATTATACCTTGATGCATTTTATGCCCATTAACATAGACTTGTAATTATTCTTTTATGTACTTTTTAAATCATAGGACAAAAAGGAGTTATAAATAAAAAATGAAATACTACTGCTGGCTTGTATACTTGCCTATCTAGCTGCCGTAACATTGGTTATTTATTTTTTTATGGCTTCAAGTTACTGTCCGGTGCCCTTTCATTTCAGCTTAGAGAACTTCTTTAACTCTTTTTATCATATCTTGTAGGACATGTCTGCTAGTGATAAACTCTGTCAACTTTTGTTTTATATGATAGTATATTAATTTCTCCTTCATTTTTGAAGCGTAGCTTTGCTAGACACAGAATTTTTGGTTTGCAGGGTTTTTTTTTCTTTTACCACTTTAAGTATATCATTCTGCCTTCTAACCTCCATAGTTTCTGAAGATCAAATAGGCTGTTAATCTTGTTGAATATATCTTATATGTGATAGTTGCTTGTTTCTTGTTTTCTTGTTCACTTCTCTTTGTTCCTCAGATTGGGTGATCTCAACCAGTCTTTAAGTTCACTGGTTATTCCTTCTGCCTGCTCATGTCCCTGTTAACCCCTCCAGTGAAGTTTTCATTTATTGTAATTTTCAATTGCAGAATTTCTATTTAGGGTCTTTTTATAATTTCTGTATTTATTGATATTCACTTCTTTGAGTCATCATTCTCCTGCTTTCCTTTAGTTTTTTGTTCATGGTTTCCTTTATCTCTTTGTGATTTTTTTTTTTTTTTTNTTTTTTTTTTTTTTTTTTTAGCTGATAGCTTATTTTTTTTGTTTGCATTTTAGGTTTTGGGGTACATGAGAAGAACATATAAGATTGTTGCAGAGGTACACACATGGCAGTGTGATTTGCTGCCTTCCTCCCCAACACCTGTATCTGACATTTCTCCCTATGCCATCTCTCCCCAACTCCCCACCCCCTGCTTTCCCTCCCCTGTTTGCCCCCTACTGACCCAGACCCCAGTGTGTGATGCTCTCCTCCCTGTGTCCATGTGTTCTCATTGTTAAACACTCACCTATGAGTGAGAACATGCAGTGTTTTTTCTGTTCCTTTGTCAGTTTCCTGAGAATGATGGTTTTCAGGTTCATCCACGTCCCTACAAAGGACACAAACTCATCGTTTTTTATGCTGCATAGTATTCCATGGTGTATATGTGCCACATTTTCCCTGTCCAGTCTATCATCGATGGACATTTGGTTTGGTTCCAGGTCTTTGCTGTTGTAAACAGTGCTGCAATGAACATTCGTCTGCATGTGTCCTTATAGTAAAATGATTTATAATCCTTTGGATATATACCCAGTAATGGGATTGCTGGGTCACATGGAATTTCTATTTCTAGGTCCTTGAGGAATCGCCACAGTGTCATCCACAATGGCTGAACTAATTTTCACTTCCACTAACAGTGTAAAAGTGTTCCTATTTCTCCATATCCTCTCCAGCATCTGTTGTCTCCAGATTTTTAATGATCGCCATTCTAACGGGCGTGAGATGGTATCTCAATGTAGTTCTGATTTGCATTTCTCTAATGACCAGTGATGGTGAGCATTTTTTCATATGTTTCTTGGCCTCATATATGTCTTCTTTTGTAAAGTATCTGTTCATATCCTTTGCCCACTTTTGAATGGGCTTGTTTTTTCTTGTAAATCTGTTTTAGTTCTTTGTAGATTCTGGATATTAGCCCTTTATCAGATGGGTAGATTGCAAAACTCTTTTCCCATTCTGTTGGTTGCTGATTCACTCTAATGACTGTTTCTTTTGCTGTGCAGAAGCTGTGGAGTTTGATTAGGCCCCATTTGTCTATTTTGGCTTTTGTTGCCAATGCTTTTGGTGCTTTGGTCATGAAGTCGTTGCCTACGCCTGTGTCCTGAATGGTTTTGCCTAGATTTTCTTCTAGGGTTTTTATGGTGTTAGGTCTTATGTTGAAGTCTTTAATCCTGGAGTTAATTTTAGTGAAAGGTGTCAGGAAGGGGTCCAGTTTCTGCTTTCTGCACATGGCTAGCCAGCTTTCCCAACACCATTTATGAAACAGGGAATCCTTTCCCCATTGCTTGTTTTTGTCGGGTTTGTCAAAGATCGGATAGTTGTAGATGTGTGGTGTTGCCTCCAAGGCCTCTGTCGTGTTCTATTGGTCTGTGCCTGTTTTGGTACCAGTACCATGCTGTTTTGATTACTGTAACCTTGTAATATAGTTTAAAGTCCGGTAGCGTGATGCCTCTAGCTTTGTTCTTTTTGCTTAGAATTGACTTGGCTATGTGGGCTCTCTTTTGGTTCCATATGAAGTTTAAGGTGGCTTTTTCCAGTTTTGTGATGAAGGTCATTGGTAGCTTGATGAGGATAGCATTGACTCTGTAAATTACTTTGGGCAATACGGCCATTTTCATAATATTGATTCTTCCTAACCATGAACATGGAACGTTTCTCCATCTGTTTGTGTCCTCTCTTATTTCATTGAGCAGTGGCTTGTAGTTCTCCTTGAAGAGGTCCTTTACATTCTTTGTTAGTTGTATTCCTAGGTATTTTATTCTCTTTGTAGCAATTGTGAATGGCAGTTTGTTCTTAATTTGGCTCTCTTTAAGTCTGTCATTGGTGTATAGGAATGCTTGTGATTTTTGCACATTGATTTTGTATACTGAGACTTTGCTGAAGTTGATTTCCAGTTTCAGGAGATTTTGGGCTGAGACGATGGGGTTTTCTAAATATACAATCATGTCATCTGCAAATAGAGACAATTTGACTTCCACCTTTCCTGATTGAATACCCTTTATTTCTTTTTCTTGCCTGATTTCTCTGTCTAGAACTTCCAGTACTATATTGAATACGAGGGGTGAGAGAGGGCATCCTTGTCTAGTGCCAGATTTCAAAGGGAATGCTTCCCGTTTTTGCCCATTCAGTATGATGTTGGCTGTTGATTTGTTGTAAATAGCTTTTATTGTTTTAAGATACTTTCCATCAATACCTAGTTTATTGAGGGTTTTTAACATAAAAGGCTGTTGAATTTTGTCAAAGGTCTTTGAATCTATTGAGATAATCATATGGTTTTTGTTTTTGGTTC
Organism: Cebus imitator; assembly: GCF_001604975.1. NCBI lineage: Eukaryota > Metazoa > Chordata > Mammalia > Primates > Cebidae > Cebus > Cebus imitator. The sequence continues at coordinate 664,527 of NW_016107847.1, read as the reverse complement.
TCTTTGTGATTTTTTTTTTTTAATCTTTTGATTTAAAGTCTTTGTCTACTAAGTGCAACAACTGGGTTTCATTGTGGACAGTTTCTCTGAATTTCTTTTATTCCTGTAATAAACTCTACCCTCTTGTTTCTTTATATGCCTCTTTTTTGTTGAAAAAGAAAGATGCTTAAAAGATTACAATATGGCAGCTCTGGAAAATGAGATTCTTTACCCTCACCAAGGTCTGCTTTTGCTGTGTGTGGATTTTGTTGTTTGTTTGTTTAGAGACTTCTGTAAACTATTTTTGTAAAGTCTGCATTCTTTGTCATTTGTTGCCACTGAAGTCAGTTCTATTCACCTGGTGGTGATTTGTTAGTTTCTTTAAATAACACTTTCCAAGTCTTGTGGGTGAAACAAAGGCAAGCCCTTGTACTTTTCCTTCAGAGAGCCAACAGACAGGTTGAAATCCACGACCACAGTTCTTTCAGAATAAGGTTCGTATTGCTCTGTCTGGCATTTGTAACCTGCACCCACAGTGCAGGCTACTGTCCTCATGATTGTCACTAATCTGGGGTATAGGGAATGGTAGGTAATTTAAACCTTCTTTCTTCACCAAGACTACAGCTGGCGTAATTTTTAGTAGATTCCAGAGTTCTGCAAACATTGATTCCTACCCTTTTGGCAGCTCATTAGTCACTTTTGTTGGGGGACTGAGCCCTCTTCTCTACCACTTTTGATGACATCATGCCCCATGGACATGTTTATCAAATTTGTGGATTATTTACACACCTTGCATCTCTGTTAACCTTTGTAATCTATTATATGACTTAAATAATTATTGCACCTGAAGGTGAAATGGAACAGGCAGTGAAACCCTGGTTTTATATCTGTTAACAACTCAGATAGAACTTAGGCCATTCTGAAACTCAGATAACAGTAATATTCTGGGTTACTTAAGGGATAGTGACCTTTTCTAATGAAAGGGAAAAACAATGGTTAAAAGACAATGTTTTAAGTTACTAAAATTTTATATTAATTTGGCAATATTTGGATAGGTTTATAATCCCTTTATTGCTTGGAGGTCCAGGATAGATACTTTGGGTGATTTAAAGCCACATAAAACTTGGATAATGCACATCTATGTAATTTAGTGTATGTTTTTGTTTTTTCAAATCACTGTTAATAGTGAGTAAAGGGCAAGATTTTAGTGTGGATAGGGCCTTATAGTCTCCATTTAACAAATAATAATAGATGTTTATCACTGTGGAAGGGGTTTCCCAACCTCAGCATTATTGACATGTGAGGATATTTAATTATTTGCTGTTAGAGGCTGTCCTGTGCATTCTAGGATGATCTTTAACATCGTCCTGCCCTCTGCTGTTAGATGGCCCTCCTCCACTTTTGACAACCAAAAATGTCCCTAGGCATTCTTAAGTGTTCCCTGAGGTGCAGTATGCCCGCAGCTGAGAACCTCTGCACTGTGTGAAGAACCCTGGGAATGTAAAGGTACTGCTATGACTTTTACTGAGTGGTAATAGAGCTATAGATAAAGTGCTACAAGAGTTCAAAGGAAGAAAAAAAAATGCTTCTAATTGGAGATAGCAGGGAACATGTCAATGAGGAAGAAATGTTTTAATAAGAATTTTTTATTCTTAATGTGAAAGAATACATTCACAAAGTCAGGATAAATATTATATAGAGAACAGTGAGGTATAGTTATTTTGTACGTAAGATTACAGGTGTGAGCTACTGTGCCTGGCTTTAAATTGGGTAATTCTTATTGATTTATCTTCAAGTTCAGTTTTTTTTGGTTTTTTTTTGGGGGGGGGGTTGGGGTCATCTTTATCTCACTGTTGGGCCCATTTGGTGAGTTGTGTCTGTCACTGTATTTCTTCTGAAATTTCCATTTATTTATTTATTTTGAGAAGGGGTTTTACTCTGTCACCCAGGTTAGAGTGCAGTGGTGTGATCGCAGCTCACTGCAACCTCTGTTTCCTGGGTTCAGGTGATTCTCCTGCCTCAGCTTCCCAAGTAGCTGAGATTATAGGCACCTACCACCACACCCAGCTAATTTTTGTATTTTTAGTAGAGGTGGGGTTTTACCATGTTCGCTAGGCTGATCTTGAGCCACCACTCTGGTCTAAAATTTCCATTTAGCTCTTCCTTATATATTCTGTTTCTTTGCTGAAACTTCCTGTTTTTTCATGTTTGTGTTTATAATTGCTCATTGAAGTATTTTATAATAACTGCTTTAAAGACCTGTTCAATAATTCCATAACTGCCACCTTTGTGTTTGGTGTCTGTTAAATGTCATTTATTCAAGTTGACTTTTTTTTTTTTTTATATATGAGGGATTTTTGTTTTATTACTGTATCATAGACACTATGGATATCATGTTCTGAGACTTTTGAATATTACTTAAATCTCTTTTAGCAGGCCTCCTCTGACATTACACCTGAAGGTGTAAGGGAGAGGGTCTGCAATGTGGGAGTGGAAGTTCAGACTCCCTGTTGGCTTCCACTGGCCTTCACTAATAATAGCATGGTGGGGTAGGTAGAGCATCTCTTTTTGTTGTTGTTGTTGAGATAGTGTCTCACTTTTGTCACCCAGGCTGGAGTGCAGTGGCATAATCTTGGCTCACTGCAACCTCTGCCTCCTAGGTTCAAGCAATTCTCCTGCCTCAGCCTCGCAAGTAGCTGGGATTATAGGCACCCACGACCACACCCAGCTATTTTTTTTTTTTTTTTTTTTTTTTGGGTAGAGACAAGGTTTCACCATGTTGACCAGGCTGGTCTCGAACTCCTGACCTCAGGTGATCCACCCAGCTCGGTCTCCCAAAGGGCTGGGATTACAGGCATGAGTCACTGTGTTTGGCTGGTAGGGCGTTTCTTACCTGAGATTGGTGACTCTCCACTCAGCTGCTGCTGACAGTTGAGAAAGGGTAAAGAGCTCCTTGTTAAGATTAGCAGAGGTAGAAGTCTAGGCTTCCAAGTTGGCCTTCATTGACAAGAGTGAGGAGGGATTCCATGCTTTGTGGCTTGAGTAGGGCAATTACAGTTAAAAAGGTTTTTTTGTCTTGCTAGTCTATACCTCTTCTAATCCTTTCACTAGGGAAAGCAAACTTTTCTTGTTGCTGTTGTTGTTAGGTTTTTTGTTTTTGTTAGTTTGAGATGTTTTGTTGTTGTTGTTATTCATTAGTATTTCTGGGTTGCAGGCCTCTCTGGTGCCCAGTCACGATATGAGCGTCTCCCTGACCCCCCAAAAATGAGGGAACCAACTGTCATGCCTTTCTTACTAGGTCATTAGCTTGTCCACCTTCTCTCCACCATTCACAGACTACTTAGGTTTGATTTTTTACATGTTGGGTTCGGGATTTTTAGCTGTATTTAGTGGGAGAGTACGAAGAAATAAGTCTATTCATTTTGCCTGGAGCTGCATGTGCTAAATGGTTTAAAATAGAAGGTAGTCCATTAAGAACTTGCTTTTTTTAAATGCTCAAAAAATACTATCTTAAAATATTTTACCACTATAAATTTGTAACTAAGCTATACATAAGATTAAGTGCATTCGTTGTTATTGGTAATTTATGGGTTTTTTTGTTTGGTTGGTTGGGTGTTTTTTGGGAGACAGGTCTTGATCTCTTGCCTTGACCTTTCAGGCTCAGGTGATCCCCCTGCCTCAGCCTCCCGAGTAACTGGGGCTACAAGTGCCACCACGCCCAGCTAAGTTTTTGTTTATTGTTTGTGTTTTTGCCCAGGCCGGATTCAAACTCCTGGATCAAGCAGTTGTCCCACCTCAGCCTCCCAAAGTGTTGGGATTATAAGCATGAGCCACTGTACCCAGCCATGTATATGTGTTTATTAAAGTATGTATATTTCTTCATTCTCTTAGGGTTATGTACCGAAGGACTCTACCGTGTTAGCGGGAACAAAACTGACCAAGACAATATTCAAAAGCAGTTTGATCAGGGTAAGAAGATAATTATGTGAAATAAAATTGTCATTTTATGTTTCCCTTATTAGAATTCGTGGTTGGAAGATTGATTTTCATTTGAAAACTTCCTAAGGATATGGATGTTGAAGAGAGAGGGTTTCAAAGTGGGATTAGAAGCACTAAGTCGAATAGATATCACAATAAAGGTGCAGAACAGCTAGAGAAAGTCTATTCTTTTTATACTAGCAAGGAAGTCACTGTTTACTTTAGAGCCTTTGAATGAAGGGGCCTCGGTACTAGGGATTTATAAGAGGAAGTAGATGATATGAAACTTTTAAAATACATTTGCAATAGAAGAAAAGATTGAAAACAAAAGACAGTTGAATCATGAAAATACAATACTGTATGTGTTTTTCATGTAAATAAGAAGACAGAAAAGGATTTAGTAAGTAAGAAAGGAGGTACTGGAAAAGCAGCCATTCATTATTGAAGCAAAGTCCCTCAGGCCCGGAAGGAATGGAATGCAGTAGAATAGATTTTGTTTTTGAAATAATGAGAAACTAAAAAACTAAAAAAATAAAAATAAAAAAAGAAATAATGCGAAACTGTCTTTTACCAAGACTGAAGGGAATACTGTAAAATATTTTGATGTAAGATTAGATATTTTATGGTCCATATACTCTTAGTTTCTTTCCAAATTTCATATTCCTAATACATTAAACTGTCATACAAATAAAAGACTGTGACTGTACCTATATAAATCTGTCAGATTTAGAAAAGCAATAATTTGACTTATAATTGATTGACATCTTAGCCATTAGGGATAAAAAAGATGAATTTTCTACTTTAAGTACATTCTATATACAGTTAAAGATTTAAATGTAAAAAATGAAAACCATAAGTACTAGGGAGAAAAATGAGTGAATATTTTTATAGTCTTGGAGTAGAGAAAAGCCTAAACTTGATATGAAACCTAAAAAGCATGAACTAGATGATAGACTGGACTATGTACATGTTAAAATTTTACAAAAATGTAAAAATTCTGTATGACAGTGTGGCTAAAACAGGGTGTGACATACCTAGCTTAAGTAATTCACATCAGAAGAGAGCAACCAATAAATAAATGAAAATGTGCTTAGCCTCTATTAATGATAAAAATTAAAACAAAAAGATTATGTTTATTCATTTTATTAGAATGAAGAGAATTGTTAGTAGAGCATGGGTAAACATGTATCTTGTACACTGTTGGTTGTAGGTGCCTTTGAGAGGCAGTTGTAAATATCAGGATTCAGATAGCTTTGCTAGACAAATTTCTCTTCTCGGAATTTGTTGCAGAAGTTTTTGCATAAATATGCTAAGATATACTTACAAGGCTCTTGCTTGCAGTATTGTTAGTTTTTTTTAAAAGGGTTTTGGGGGAATACCACACGGGTTTAATAAGTAGAATGAACACTAAGAAGGCGTGTAAAATAAAGATTTTTGTCTCTTGAAGTGGCAAAACGTCAGTTGTTGAGTAATGTGTGTCTGAGCGTATACAACAATGCACCTTGTTGCCAAAGAGTATTATGTAGTCTGGTATCCGGTTTTAAAAAATTTGGCCAGGCACAGTGTCTCACACCTGTAATTCTAGCACTTTGGGAGGCAGAGGTAGGTGAATTGCCTGAGCTCAGGAGTTGAAGATCAGCCGGGGCAACATGGTGAAACCCTGTCTCTAGTAAAATGCAAAAAATTAGCCAGCCTTGGTGGTGCACACCTGTAATCCCAATGACTTAGGAGGCTGAAGTGGGAGAATCACTTGAACCTAGGAAGCGGAGGTTTCAGTGAAATGAGGTCATACCACTGTACTCCAGCCTGGGTGACAGAGAGACTCCATCTCAAAAGAAAGAAAAAGGAAAAATATATATAGACAGAAAGTGTATGTGTTTAAAAAACTGTTTAGACTTAATGATATTAAGTTGATAGAATTTCACTTCCAATAATGAATGCATGGTTGTAGTTAATACCAAGTCTCTTGAGTTTGATTTTGTTTTTTTGGTCCTGCCACTATGTTTGTGCCCCTGGCAAATTAATCTTTCTAAATCTCAATTTCTTCATATCTAGCGTGGGAGTGATGAGAGTAACTGTGAGGATAATGAGGTAATGCATATGAAGGGTTTTCTGTCCGAGCACCATATTAATATGTTCATTGGTTAGCTATTACCACAAAGAATGTAGCCTAAGGAAACAAGCTTATATGTATTAAAGCATAGTATCATATCATTTTTATATTATTGTAATATATTTAAATGAAATAAATGTAAATTTTCTGTAATAGAATATTATGTAAATTATATAATCTAAGGAAATATTTTACAACCATTAAAATTGTTTATATAGGACAAAATGTTAATAATTGGTTTGACAATTTTTTTAATGAGCAGAAAAAGGCTGAAAGGAAACATGCTAACGTATAAACAGCATTTCTCTCTAGGTGATGGGAAAATTTTTTTTCTTTTTGCTGATCTGTATTTTTATATTAAAATGACTTACTGATAGCAAATTAACCTTATGATATACCTTTAGTATGTTCCATTCTTGATTTTTTTTTCAGTCAGAACTTCACTATGTAAATTTAAACCATTTTACATAAAATTTTAAACTGTAAAGTTAAAAGGTCCAAATTCGAATTTATACAAATTGAGCATCCCTTATTCAAAATCCTTGGGGCCCAGAAGTATTTTGGATTTTGGATCTTTTTCAAATTGTGGAATATGTCCATTTTACTTAGCAGTTATCATCCCAGATACAAAATGTTCCAGTGAACAAGTTTCGGATCAACCTGTATGCATATTTCTTTTGTCTTTCTAGTTACGTATGGCTTCTTTTTTTTTTTTTTTGGTCCCAAAGAGACAGGGTCTCACTATGTTGCCCAGGCTGAACTTAAACTTCTGGACTCAAGTGATTCTCTCACCTTAGTTTTCCGAGTAGCTGGGACAACAAGTACTCATCATTTGCCTCTTGCGGCCTCTTTTAAATAGCTATGTATACAAACAAAGATAGATATTTGTAAAGTTCCCCAATATACTAATAAGCCTAACAGCATTTTTTTTTTACTAACAGAAAAGACTTCTTGCGTGGTTGTCTTTTCCCTGATCTCTGTAGTTTGTCAGCCTAAAAAGAAAAGTGGGGCCTGGTGCGGTGGCTCACCCCTGTAATTTCAGCAATTTGAGAGGCCAAGACAGGTGGGTCACCTGAGGTCAAGAGTTCGAGACCAGCCTGGGCAACAGTGGTGAAACCCTGTCTCTACTAAAAATGCAAAAAATTAGCTGGGCATGGTGGCGGGTGCCTGTAATCCCAGCTACTTGGGAGGCTGAGGCTGTAGAATCACTTGAACCTGGAATGTGGAGGTTGCAATGAGGTGAGATTGCACCACTGCACTCCAGCTTGGGCAACAAGAGTGAAACTTCATCCCAAAAGAAAAAAGAGAAAGAAAAGTGGCCAAGACTTAAAGCTATCTTTTGATTTAGAAGTAACCATTTAGCTTACTTTTATAATAAAGTTTTATTATATAATTTATTTAATTTTTGTCTTGTAGATCATAATATCAATCTCGTGTCAATGGAAGTAACAGTAAATGCTGTAGCTGGAGCTCTTAAAGCTTTCTTTGCAGATCTGCCAGATCCTTTAATTCCATATTCTCTTCATCCAGAGCTACTGGAAGCAGCAAGTAAGTATAAACTTCCTTTTTATGAGAGGGGTGATAATGGCAGTTTTTGGATATTGATTGCTAAGTGTTAAAATTGTCATGTACTAGAATATGTAGCTAATAAAAATTGGCTTACCAGAACTCTATTTCTTAAGGTATTTTCCTCTAAATTTAAATCAGAATCCCCGGAGATTGCCTCCAGGAATATTCTGTTTTACCTAGCCCCCTAGGCAACTTAAATGCTCCTAGAGGTTAGAAAATCATTGTTCTAGAAGTTTGATGTTTGTGTTTTTAATTCAAACTTAAGGGCATTGTAAGAAAATTAAACAAATCCTTCAAATTATAAGTCAAAGAAATTTACTTTGTCATTGTCTTAACTGTTTTGTGTTGCTGTAACAGAATACTACAGACTGCACAATTTATAAAGTAATTTATTTCTTAACAGTTCTAGAGGCTTGTAAGTTCAGGATCAAGGAGGCCTCATCTGGTGAGGGCCTTTTATCAGGACCTCATTCCCAAAATAGCTAATTCACTCCAGAGATAACAGCATTAATCCATTCATGAAGACAAAATCCTCATGATGTAGTCACTTCTTAAAGATCCCACCTCTCAACACTGTTGCCTTGGGGATTAAGTTTCCCACACAAGAACTTTGGGGTACACATTCAAACCATAGCAGACCACATGTTGTAAGTCATTTGGGGAAAGAACATGAATACTTATTTATTATTTATTCCTACTTTGGCAACATTCATTCAGATGTTTCCAGTAAACAGATATTCATTTACCTGGAATATGAGACCTAAAGTCTGTTTGGGCATCAGTTTAATCCACATGATTTTTCAGTGGCAAAAACTTAAGGTAGTTGGTGAATACTTCACTATACTATTTCCTTTGGGTTGCAAGTCTTCAGGTTCTTTTAAGTGAGACTACTTCATTATAGTTCTGATTATTTTAAAGTTCTCAGTGATTTTTTTTTTAAATTCAGTATATTGTCATAAGATATAGTTGCCTTACACATACTCTCAGGTAAAGTGGGAAAATGATTTAATCGATAGCTTAGATTTTCTTAGCTATTGACTATTAATAGGAACCTCAGAACTTTCCTACTTAGGAAATTTTTGAGAGCTGATTTAGAAGTAATATGTAACAAATGAGATTTTGTTAGTAGTACTCAATTATGTTACCATAATGATGTGGGGTATACACACTGGTCTCCAAAATAAGGAAAAGGAGGAAAACACTCTTATCTCATTTATTTCAGGGTCACGTTTCAATTACTGTGTTTCATAATTGCATAGATTTGGAGAGTAACTAAGTTAAATACACTGCCTGTAAAGGAAAATCTTCTATAAGCAAAATGGATTACAAGTAATTGTAGTATAGACAAACCTATGGGCCAAGGGCCATATTTAGGCTATTGCCAGTTTTTGGCAGACTTTTGAGCTGAGAATTGGTTTTACACCAAGAAAAAAAAAAGAAAATTTTATGACACATTAAAATTATATGGAATTCAAATTTCAGAAGTTTTATTGGAATATAGCCACTCCCATTTGTTGCATGTCTGTTACTGCTTTTGTGCTGCAACACAGGGTTGAATAAGTGTGCCCATAAAGCCTGAAATAGTTACTCTCTGTAGCATGACTGTTAAGAGCCTAACAGATTTGTAAGTAGTTAATTCTGAATCAATATTTAGTTATGTAAATTGCCAAAATACCATTTCTCATTTTGTCAGTGCTGAGCCACTTTGATCTTCAGTGATTAGCTTTCCTTATTAAAAAGCTATAGTAGTCAACAATAACATTAATAGAAATAGATAATGTTAGTTGAAGTGATTTCTTAATTTAGATAATTTAGCAGATTCTTTAGAACAGGGCTTCCCAACCCCTAGGCCACACAGCCTGGCTTGTTAGGAACCACACCACACAGCAAGAGGTGAGCAGGTGGGTGAGTGAAGCCGAGCTCCACCTCCTGTCAGATCGGGAGCGGCATTAGATTCTCATAGGAGTAGGAACCCTACCTACTGTGAAGGGTACATGCAAGGGATCTAGGTTGTACACTTCTTATGAGAATCTAATTATAAATGTAATACACTTGAATCATCCTAAAACCATCTCCCCACCCATCTGTGGAAAAACTGTCTTCCACGAAACTGGTTCCTGGTGCCAAAAAGGTTGGGGACTGCTGCTTTAGAACATGTTACTTGATTTTGCTTACCTGTCTTAATATGCTTTAAACACATTTTTGATTGTTATAGTAAATACAGCAGGAAGCTTTATCAAATATTTTTGATAAAAATTCTTCACTGTTTTAATTTTACAGAAATCCTGGATAAAACAGAACGTCTTCATGCCTTGAAAGAAATTGTTAAGAAATTTCATCCTGTAAACTATGATGTATTCAGATACGTGATAACACATCTAAACAGGTATTTTTATTTTTTTTAGGGCTTTTTTTGGCAAATAAATTGCACTACACATTTCAAACATGTAAGCTTTATAAATTGGATAATTAACGGAAAAGAGGACTCAGACTAAACATACAGTTGAATTTTGGTTTTCTAATTTATATCTAAAAAGATGAGATTAGTTTTGTACATGTAATGATTATATAAATAGTATGAGTGGCAAGTATATTTTCTTTTTCTACCACATTCTCTGTAGGATCTTAGAATTTTAGTTATGAAATGACACTTCGATAATTAACCAGATCAACCTATTTGGAATTGGAAAAGGATTTGGTTTGAAAAATTGCTAGTCCTGTGACCTTGGGCAGATTACGTATTCTTGCTAAGTCTTGATTGCCTTAACTATAAAGATGAGAATAACAACACTTCACGAAGTTGTTCTGAGGACTAAATGGAATTATTAGTATTTATACTAATTTTTTCAAAAGTCTCCTCTTCATAATATTTTCTACTGGCATTTTAATGAACTATGGTTTTTTGTTTTTTTTTGTAACTAATAGTATCAACACTGAAACCAAGTACATTTTAGCCTGTACCTTTTAAAATATTTTAATAAAATAATAATTTATTAAATATTATTTGTAATGTTTAAAGCTTACTATTACTAGTAAAATTACTATAAAATTGTGTTAACATTTCTTACAATGTTTCCCTGAGAAAACACCAGCATACATAATACTGTAGTATAATTAGTGGAATTTCCTTTTTTGAAAAGTACAATGCTATATGAGATGCTGGTGGTGTGGCAACAGATGTGCACAGGGCACTATAAATAGGAGACCTTGTCCGATATGGATTGTAGGGATGGTTTATTGTCTAACTGAAAGAAGAGTGTCTGACTTCATCGGCAAAGGGCCAAGCATGTTCAAAGAATCAGTACTGGCCCACCATCAGCATTATTTTTACATACTGACTGTATTCCAGAAGGGCTCTAAAGCAGTTAACAATACAGCCAGAAGCATAGCAAAGAGGCCTCTGTGATTGGAACAGAGTGAAGGATGGGCAGAGTAAAAGATAAGGGTCAGTATGGGAAGAGGGACAGAACTATTCAGAGTGTGGTCCATACCACCAACCAGTCATATAGCATTGTACTTTTCTAAAAAGGAAGTTTCACTAATTACACTACAATGTTATGTATGCTGGTATTTTCATAGGGAAAGATTATAAGAAATGTTAACACAATTTTATACTATAATGATAGTAAACATTATAGCTGTAAACATTGGTTAATATTCCTTAAAATGTTTTATTAACAAGATAAAGAGATTGCTTCAGAATGCAAAATGTAAATCACATATCCCTAAGTATACTGTTGAGTTCAGCTGACATTTTTTTGGGCAGGCTTTCTTTTTTTCTTTGAGATGAAGTCTCATTCTGTCACCCAGGCTGGAGTGTAACCTCTGCCCAAAGTGATCCTCCTGCCCTAGCCTCTCGAGTAGCTGGGACCACAGACAGGTGCCACCACACGCGGCTTATTTTTGTATTTTTGTTTGAGACGGGGTTTCGCCATGTTGCTCGGGCTGGTCTTCAACTCCTGAGCTCAAGCGATCTGTGAGCCTCAACCTCTCAAAGTGCTAGGGAGGGGAAGGCTTTCTTAATGGAAGAAGCATAGTATGATTCTCTGTGTTACTCTGAGTGATATGGGACACTGGAGAGTAGAACAATGGAATATATAATCAGACTTAAATTTTAGAAAGAACATTCAAGCAGACTGTAATTGGATAATACCAGGCACTGCGCTAAGTGCTTGGGGACATAGCAGTGAACCAAATACTCATGAGTTTACTTTCTAGTATGGGAGAAAAACAAATATAAATGTATAATGGATGACTGGCAAATCAAAAAGGTTGTAAAAATTAATCTATCGTGTTATTCTTTGGTATATTCTCTTTTACTCTTCACATCCAGTGAGTGTCAAATCAGTTTTTTCTCCTAATTGTTTTTCTACTTTCTTTCCCTTGCCACTGCTTTAGTTCAAGCTTTATCATTTCTCATTTAGGGGCCTCCAGTTTAGTTGTAATGGAGTTCTTTCTCTGCCTACTTTCCCTTCTGATCTTCCCTTGATCCTGACGTTGTAATGATCTTTGTAAAAGATCTTTCTGTAAAGATCACATCTGATTAGATAGCACCCTATTTCCTTAGGATAAAATCCAAATTATTTAATACTAAGTGATCTGGTTCTGACTTTGTTTACATCTCTTTACCTTTTCCCCGACACACCAAGTAAGCTCTGCTATATTAAACTAGTAACAGTTAACCAGAAGTTTCTCCACAGCAAGCTGTTTTAACAAGCCCTCCAGGAAGTTCTGATACACACTAACCACTGTTTTAACCGAATTTCCCTTTTTTCTTCCTACCATTCTTCTCATGCCTATCATCCTTGACTCAACTCAAACATTACCTCTTTCAGGAAACCTTCCCTAGCCACCCTCATCTTTAACTGATTTAGTACCCTTTTTTCGTACTTTCTGACTCTTTAGTTAGACCTGATGCCCATACCCTTACATCTTTCAACTTTATAGGTATTTGCAGAAACTAGCACTTGTGTACTACATAGAAACACCAGACTGGGCCTAGTAGTCACTTTGCATCTTTTAACAAAAAGCTATTTTTATTCTGAATATTCTAATTTAGTCTTTTAACAAATAGCTATGACTTTTATCATATAATACATGTTTGTAAGTAAGCCACATACTTGACATTAAATTAGCAACTTCTGTATTTGCGGGTTTTCTATTGCTTTCAAGTGAAAATTTTTTTGAACCATAAAATTTAAGATTTTTCATGCTTCCCTGCATGCTTTTTTTTGGAGTGGGGGGGAGACAGAGTCTTGCTTTGTTGCCCAGACTGGAGTGCAGTGGCATAATCTCCACTCACTACAACCTCTGCCTCCTGGGTTCAAGAGATTCTTCTGCCTCAGCCTCCTGAGTAGCTGGGGTTACAGGTGCGCACCACCATGCCTGGCTAATTTTTGTGTTTTTAGTAGAGACAGGGTTTCACCACTTCTGGCCAGGCTGATCTCAAACTCCTGACCTCAGGCAATCTACCTGACTTGGCCTCCCAAAATGCTGGAATATAGGCATGAGTTACCATGCGTGGTTCCTGCATACTTCTGAATTGTGGTCTTTATGTGTGAGATGAAGGCGCTGGTAAACTCACTAAGATCCTTCTCAGTGTAATAATTTGTAATAATAGTCCAAGATTTGCCTCTTACGTTTCTTGTTTATTAAAGATAATGGTAGAAATTCTTTCTTACGTTTAAAGGACTAGATGTAAATTGGTTCATAAATGTATAACCATAAATTGTTAATCCATAAGAATTTTAAGGTGGCAAGTGTTATAAACTCAGAGTTATCCTTCAAATGAAATTGATAAACAAGATACTGAAAGATTAAAAAGATTGTTCTGGCCAGGCATGGTGGCTCACACCTGTAATCCCAGCACTTTGGGAGGCTGACATGGGTGGATCACTTGATATCAGGAGTTTGAGACCAAGGCCAACATGGTGAAACCCCTTCACCACTAAAAATACAAAAATTAGCTGGGCATGGTAGTTAGCACCTGTAATCCTAGCTACTCTGGAGGCTGGGGAGGGAGAATTGCTTGAATTGCCAGGAGGGGTAGATTTCAGTGAGCGGAGATTATGCCATTGCAGTTTAGCCAGGCTGATAGAGCAAGACTCTGTGTCAAAAAAAAAAAAAAAAAAAAAAGATTGTCTTGTGGAATGCTAGCAACCAGTTGTTGTTGTTGTTGTTTTTTTTTTTTTAAAGTTAAAAATTCGTGGTTGGGTGTGGTGGCTCACTCCTATAATCCCAACACTTTGGGAGGCTGGAGGATCACTTGAGGCCAGGATTTGAGACCAGTCTGGGCAACATAGACTCAATTCGAAGCAAGGGAGGGAGGGAGGGACAGAGTGGAAGAAGGGAGGAAAGAGAGGAAGGAAGGAAGGAGGGAGAGAAGGAATGGAGAGGAGAGAGGGAGGGAAAGAAAGAAAGAAGGGAGAGGGATGGGACGAAAGAAGGAAGGAGGGAAGGGACGGCAGTAAGTAAGGAAGGAAAGGTAGAAAGGAAAATTAGTCTGATATTAGTGTTAAACACCTATGATAGTAATTTTTCCAAAGCTGGTTGAGAGAGATGGCTTACTCTGATTCATCTTTTCATCTCCCACAGTAGTCAAAGAAGTTGCATATGCAATTAGAGTTTGTTGTTTCTGTTTCCAGAAGTTCATTAAAATCTGTCACATCAGGAAAAGTTTTTTACATACAAATTAAAGATGCTTCCTTGTATAAATTTTAAAATCCCATGTTCGAAGTAGGATAAAAGGTAACACTAAATCTGAGATCATATCTAGCTCTGGAATTCTGTGATTGTAATGAGTTTTGAATTCTAAATGTTTTTTCCTTTCATAATTTCAGGGTTAGTCAGCAAAATAAAATCAACCTAATGACAGCAGACAACTTATCCATCTGTTTTTGGCCAACCTTGATGAGACCTGATTTTGAAAATCGAGAGTTTCTGTCTACTACTAAGATTCATCAGTCTGTTGTTGAAACATTCATTCAACAGTGTCAGTTTTTCTTTTACAATGGAGAAATTGTAGAAACAACCAACATTGTGGCTCCACCACCACCTTCGAATCCAGGACAGTTGGTGGAACCAATGGTACCACTTCAGTTGCCGCCACCATTGCAACCTCAGCTGATACAACCACAATTACAAACGGATCCTCTTGGTATTATATGAGTAGGAATTGATTGCAAACAGGCTGGATTTGGACAAAAAGCAAATCTAGACATGCATGTTTCAGGGTTCAAGTAGTATACTTCATGTTTCATACAGATAATTCACATTCAAAATGATGACATTTTCTCTTTGAACTAGATGGTATTCCTTATTCACTTACATTACAAATCTAAGAACATGTGATAAGCATGACTGGAGAGGTTTAATTTTTATAAACAAAAATAGCTATAAAATACAAAGCTGCTGCTGCATGCAACCTTATTGCAATCAATATATCATTCCTGTGGCAATTTCTGTCACATTATATTGTGAATAAAATTTTTCTATAGAAATTAAATGATTTAAAAACTCACCTATATGAAACATTTAATGCTTTTCAGCCTGCTTTCTGGCTGATTTTGTTATTTGATGTGCTAATTTGGGCAACTTAATTTACCTTCTGGCAGTCAGTGTAGATAACTAAAAGCCCAGTTAAGCATTTTATAATTTCAGGCTACTGAGGCCATGCTTGGGATGTTGTTTGAAAGAAAGGAAAAATACACTTGACGTATTTCACATTTCTGTACCTTCATCTTTACTTCCAAATAAACCTGTGGTTGATTTGATGAGGGATAAATGAACCTAATTCTTTTATACACATACCAAGGACATGCTTGTGGCTAAAGTAAGTTGATAATGTTGTGCAAAGGATAGTTGTCACCAACTCATTTCTTTATGGTCCATAATTAAATAAACATTTTGTATACTGTTAATTCTGTAAACAGATGCATGTTCAAAAGATCTATGATGGTCTTGTAATCTTAATCTAATATATTTTAGATATTTTAATTTTTTCCCTCTTGGGGAATACGTTTAGTATAGTGTAGAAAATACTTCATGACATTTTCATATAAGGTTATATAACTTTTCATACATAAACATGAAATTTGTTGTAGAAAATTCTTTAAACCAAACATTTAAATCTAGAACTTCAATTTAATTTGTTCCTTGAATCTATTTTTATGTGGCCCTTAAAAACATATCCAAAAAACCCATTGCTAATATAGCAATAAAAATACTTTGGGTACTGACAGACTCTTTGGAGTGTTTATATTACAAATTTGTATTCATGTTCTTTTCTGTGATGTGTTGTACTAAAATCTAAAATGGCTTTTGCACCATTTTTAAGCCAATTTTTTCCTTTGATGTTGGTACCAGAATTACTATAAATGACTGCTGCTTTTGGGGGTAAACATTTTGTTAGTGAAGATAAAACCAGAACACTAAATTATGGATAAAATTTTCAGAATAGGTGGCACAGGTAAATTTTGCTAGGTTATATTTTGTGTAGTAAAGAAAAAAAATCTTTGGTCAATGTTATAATCTTAATTGAGACTACAATTTTAAGATTATCTTACATGTATTATAGTAAATAGATGATTTTCAGATTCAAGGCTCCTAAGAGTTTGATTTGGTCCATTTTTTCCTAAAATAAATATTGTCTTTCCCAACCATTATGTTCTAGGTATTGTACTTCCAATTTTAACTTCAGACCGAAGATGTTGACGTGCACCAGGCTGCTGTTGAAGTACATGTATATTATAAATTACCTTATTTGTGTTATACTCTTACATGTTATCTTTTCTAAGAAAACAAAGTCCCTATTATTCCTATTGCAAAGCACACAGGAATTAAGAAAGTACAGTAATTAAAAAAAAAAAATCCGGTAAATGTAGTATTCTTAACCTGTTCTATATTACTTATACCTATTGTCTATATAGCTTTAATTTATAGTTGTCAGTTTAACTATTGGCATGTCTGGCAAAGAAAATTAAACTTTAAGAGTTTTATAAACTGTTTCTAGGTTGCTAAAGAATTTATTTTTCTACTATATATGGTATAGACAAAGCATCAAACTATGTACAGGAAAAAAGCCTGACTATTTCTGTTGGAAGTAGGCTGAAAAAGAGAATTTTCAAAACTGTTCGTGTCTTCAGTTCATTCTGTCATAACTTTGCTATTGTAATATGTGAATACCAGTTTATTTAAGCTATTCTCTTTTATACTTTATTAATTTAATGTTCATCTGCATTTAGTACCATTTTTGTTATTAAAACTAGCATTTACCATTTTTCACATTAACCCACCTTGCACCTTCCCCCAAACTTACCTCCACTTTTCTATGCATTCTATCATTGATTTGACACACTTCATAGTGAGTCATTTAAATATTCTACGTTTGGTTCAGTTAACCAGTAGGTAACAGTTATTGAAAATTAAAGTACAGTTTAAAGCTCAGTCTGTTACACTGAATTGATTGTGTTTGTTTTTGCCAAGGGTTTAGATAAGTTTTTAAATATTAGAAACATCTAAAAACAGAATAACATAATTAAACTTTTTTCTGGTAAGTTACTGGAAGGTTTCACTGTTTAGGGACCTGTCATGTGAGACTTCTTAAAGGTTTAAAAGACTAGTAGGATAGTCTCATAATTGTGCATAAACATCAAGGCATTATATTTTACAATACTGAATAAAATTTCATCTACACACATGTTGCCATTGTTTCATTTAAGGTTCAGTGCTTATAGTTAATACAATATTGGACCTAACAGGATCTAGATTAGCAATATAAAGAAGCTAGTGGTACTCTGTTTCACATTTTCAGTAGATTTATTAGAAGTCAAATTCTATTCAACAGACACTAGGATATACAACTAATTTAAGATAAAATTCCAGGCACAATGTATTTTCTTTTGAAATGGTATTTGTTAGTAGTGCATCTTCGCCTTAACATTTACAGTGTAAATACTGCAGGTAACAGCAATCTAAGTTAGCCAAAAAGCAGCTTTTTTTCATACTGTATGTAAATAATGTTAGACCTGTTTTTTTGTTTGTTTTTTTTTTTGTTGTTGTTGTTTTGAGGTACTGGAATCTAATTAATAATATCTCTTAGATATAAACAAAAGGGAACAATTGGAATAAGAATTTAGGCCTTAGCTTCCATGGTGATTTTTAGTTTTTTATACAGTAATAATTGTGATGCTCTTTGTCAACTGGATATAAATATATATATAATTTTAAAAAGTCAAAAGTGCTTTTGTTTCTTTGTTTATAATTAATGTAATTTTTTGTGCTTCACCCACAGGATGCTGCAGTAAATTAAATATCAGTGAAGCTTCTGATGTATAAAGAATGCTATGAATAAAACATTAAGAAGCTGTGTAATTTTAAGTTATAGTTGCCTCTATTTTTACCATTTCATTGGTAAAAATTAGCTAATTTTTTCAAGTAAAATATGAAAAATAAAAATATAAATTTATCAATATGATGGAACTTTTATTAAGAAGATATATTACTGAGTTTTCACTGTATCTGGAAAGGAGATTCAAAAATTTTTCTCAAGATGTATAGAGGTGAAATTTGATTTTTTTTAATTGTTAGGAAAACAAGATAATGCACGGATTTCTAAGACTCACATTTTACCTGGATCTGATTTTTGAGCTGTGGCTAGACATTCTTTTGAGCCACTGGAAATATTTTGAAGACTATTTTAGTTATAGCAGAGCTGCTAATATTAAAGAATATATGTCTTCTCTTTGTGGTTTGTGACTATTAAGCTAAATTTTATGCTATATGTTGTCAGTCTGTGGATCTGGTGAGGTCTGTTTGACTTGAATCTTTGTATTGAATTTAATAGTTTTAAGTTACTTAAATTCTTAGACTTAACAGTCTCTAATTTGTTTCATTACATATGGAAATGCTTCATTTTTTTATTGTATTAGAACTCTTGAGGCCTTTTCAGGTTATCAAATATCTGAAAGTAAAATTTTCTAAGATTTAATAAGGAAAGGTACTATTCAAAATCATTTTCTTATGATAGCATCTTTACATACTATGTAAAGCATTAATATAATATATTCCAACATCCAGTTATTTGATGTGATCCAAGCACCCTGGTCTTTTTAAAGCAGTTAAAATCTAATTACCTTTGGGAGCCTCCACTAGTCAGTTGAACTTTGTCATTGTCCTATTTGTGTGACTCCATTTTTTTCCTTCACTATATGAATTTTCTTTGTCAGGGGAGAGAGGTTGGGGAAGAGCCACAGAATCTCATATTCACATCTTATTTAATTGTGTTATATTAGTCTTTTGTGGAAATTCTGTAGGCAGTTAGAATTGGAAAGCTAACCAATGTTAATTAGCATTTTAGTTATTACTAAATGCATAGAATTATAATACTTGAAATTAATTTTGTGCTGGCAGTTCTGGTTTAGTCATTTTTACCAGTAGTTAGTAGTATTAAAACCTGCAGTGTATGCACGTTTTGAGTAGCTGTCAAAGAATTGTAGTTGAGAAACACCTTGTTTATTCTCACAATTCAGATTTTCTATTCAATTTTGTCTCGAGTAGTAAAAGTTGTGTACAATTTAATAATGGCCCTCCTGTTCTAGTTTCCCTAATATTTTAGTTAAGATTTTCTTAGTGTTTTAACCTATTTTTTCAAGTTTATTTTTGTATTAGATTTTATTTGAATAGGTGATGTGGGTTTAGTAATTGACTTATTTGTTCATTGCTTCACTAATTCATCCAGATTAGTTTTAATTGTATATCTGTATTTGCTCGCCAGATCATTTTCTTGGGACCTTGAACTGTGAATGTTTTGTCCTAACCATTTAATGTTTTTTAGGTACTTCCTGCAAGTTCTTGAACTACTTTACCAGCTTTAACTTTGGGGCTCTTAGTTTCTTTTCTCCAGATTCTTGGTATTTTATTTTATCCAAATAAACATTTAGCTGTTCTAAGAAGAAGACTTCTTTTTAATTCCCTAAAATAAGTAAGAAATAAGAAGCAGTACACACTATCATACTGTTATTATTTGTGTAGGACTTGGGTTATTTATAAGTGTGTAGGTGAAAGGATAAAAAATACCTATCAGAATGTAGTCTTTAGGTACTCTTCTTGGAAATTTGACTTTGAGATTTTTCATTCGTTGGCAATCACAGGCATAGCTGCCAAATCTTTTTTGGTTTATAATACTTGAAGTGAGAGAAACCATTACCAGCAATGTACTTTTAAAATACAAACTAAAACCAGGCATAGTGACTCATGCTTGTAATCCCAGCATTTTGGGTGGGTGAGGTGGGCACATCACTTGAGGTCTGGGGTTTGAGACCAGTCTGCCAATATGGCAAGACCCCGTATCTACTAAAAATATAAAATCTAGCCCAGCATGCTGTGGATGCTTATAGTTCCAGCTACTCAGGAGGCTGAGGCATGAAAATCGCTTGCACCTGAGTAGGGGAGGTGACAGTGAACCAAAATGACACCACTTCATTCCAGCCTGGGCGATAAAGGGAGACCCCTGTCTCAAAAAAATACACACTAAAATGTTTTATCTGGTACTTTATAATTACAAAGTGACTATTGTGTAAAATTTTTGTGGCATTAGCAGACTTTTTGAGGGGAAAGACGTAGTGTCTTTGGCTTTGCAGGCCATATGATCTCTGTGGCACTTAACTGCTGTAGTGCACAAATAGCCATAATGCAGAAATGAAAGGAATATGACTGTTCAATAAAACTGTCTATAAAAAACTAGCAGCAGACCAGATTTGGCCCACAGACATTATTGACTGATCCTGGTATAGATTGTTAGTAAAATTAGCTTCTCCAACTTTTATCTATGTGGAATATTTTATGATAGATTAACTCAATGTAGGTTGGAGTAAAATTTTATGCAGAATAATTACCGTCTGTTCCTTTTACCCTTGTTTCCAATGGAAATTCTCTTTTAGTTTACTTAGTAGTAAGTAAATGAGAGCTACGTGAAATGGTTATTTTAAAAGCTCTTACTAAAAACTGCATCTGGAAGGTAGGACTGGTGATACAGTTATACACATCAGAACTGATTTGTTTTCAACAGCCTTATTAAGGATAACAATGATTTTTCCAGGCAGTAATTACATCTCCACATTCTATACATCATGACCACATAGTATTTCAATAAATTGTGGCATAGATTAATGAAGTTATTAACACTTAACAAAACATGTCCATAATTAATCTAAAAGTATGTGATCATTATTTAATGGGTGGTCTCTCCAATGTTGTAGGCTTCACTCACCAGTCTACTCAAATTCCTTTGGAGAATGCATATAGAAGGGAAACTATGTGTACTGATTGTTAGCAGGCCTTTATTCGGAAGATAAATTTGAAAGAGAATTCATAATGGAGAGAAACATAAATGCAGTAATTGTGGGAAGTTCTTCCAAGTCACACCTCAGTGAATGTCGGCGAACATCCCGGAGAAAGAAATTTTATAATGGTCCCAACTTCGAATGAATTGACTCAAGGTTTTTCCAACTTTACAATGGTGAGAAAGCCATGCACACTCAGTGCACTCCTTGACTTCCAATGGGTTTATCAGGACTTGGTCTTATCGTAAAGTGAGGAATATATATGTGTTAAATATTTGCAGGGGAAAGGGTCAGCAGAAGATTACATATCTATACCATAATGCTCGTGCTAGAGAGACCTATGAATGTATCAAAATGGCTTTCACCTATAAATTGGTCTCATTGCACATCAGAGCATTCACACTGGCAAGTCACAGTTCATTGTACACCAGAATGTCATACTGAAGACAGCAGACTCACATAGTGAGGGTGGAAAGGCTGTCAACCATAAATTAAACTCGCTTATTGAATGGTAGCCATCCTCTATGATGGCCCCAAATGGTCCTAGCTCCTGGTTAACTTCTTGCATGGTCCCCTACTTCAGTGTACCAAAATTGGTTATGACCTCAAGAATTTTTTGTGAATACTTAAATGGAATTTAAAAGAAGCCAAAATTGTTTATACATGTTTTTGTTTTTTTTGTTTTAACCACAGCTCCCAGATACTTACAGCTGTCTCAGACCACCTTTACTTGCAGAAAGCCAAATTCCTATGTAGTTAGAATATAAGTGGCTTACAGCAACAAGAAGGGATTTCCACTTACAGTAATGTAGGATGATTTGGACCAACCTTCCAACCGAAGGCATCTAGACAAAATGGAGAAAATGATTTCCCCAAAAAAATCAATTTGAAGGCCATTAGAAAGCTAGTAAGACAGCACAAAATTACGACCAGAAGTTGGGAGAGAACACCCAGGATAGATGAGCATGTTCTGGGGGCCATTTTCTCCTTGGGTTTTTTGGGGAATTCTGGAGGAGGTATCCCAGAGGATCACGGCACATCTGATGGCGTCCTACAGACATAAGTGAACAGGAATTGGAGTTAAAGATCTTTTAAAGCTTTAAAGTATTTCTACAGTTTTGCAATTTGGATGTTTACCACAAAATAAGGCATGTGTGGAGACAAGACAACATGAATCAAAGACAATACCGATTTTAAAATATGCTTACTTAGTCCAACGAGATAAAAGTCAAAATGAAGAATTTAACATCTGGAAAATACAGAAAAGTTGCCAATATTAAAGAGCCAAACATGAGCTGAAATCAGGAACTCAATATTGTGACAGATTACTTACAGCTGAAGATAGAATTCTTGAACTGAAAGACTGGTGAGAAGAAAATAGAATAAAACAAGAAAGAACATAAAATATAGAAGATAAGAAATGTTTATCATAAATTTCACATCCCAGGAAAACAGCAGAGAAAGGCAGAAGCAATATATTAATAGATAATTAGTGAGATCTTTCCATAGCTGTCAAGATAAGCAACTGATTTGGGGAGACTTCTGAATGAATCCCAAGCAAGAAAAATCCATACCTAAGCGTATTATAATAAAACTGAAAAATAGGAAAAAAGTTTAAAAGCAACCAGAGAGAAATTATGTTCAAAATTGTACCACTTCACTGAAAGATACTTAATCAAAACAGAAACCAAAAAATAATGAAGTAGTATCTTTACTTAGAATTTAATGCCTGACAAAAATAACCTTTAACACATGGACACAGGCAGGGGAGCATCACAGACTGGGGTCTGTTGGGGGGAAATAGGGGAGGGACAGTGCGGGGTGGGGAATTGGGGAGAGAGAGCATGAGGAGAAATGCCAGATATAGGTGAAGGTGAGGAAGGCAGCAAATCACGCTGCCATGTGTGTACCTATGCAACAATCTTGCATGTTCTTCACGTGTACCCCCAAACCTAGAATGCAATAAAAAAAATTATAAAATAAAATTTTAAAAATGTAAATAAAAGATATTTTAAGAAAAGTAGAAAATTCTACAATGAAATACTGAATTATGCTTTTATAAATCTGAGGGTTTATTAGGAATAATAAGAGATTTTCAGGTAAGAGAACTATCCCCAGGTGGAATGTTGATATGTAAGAATGAATAAAAAGCAACAGAAATGGCAAATATGTGGTTAAATCTAAGTGTTAATATTAAAACAAACAATGTCTTATGGATTTAAATAGATAATGAATTAAAATTAGGTATCTAAATCAGAAGAGATGTAACTAGAGTTCATGTTCAAAAGTCCTTGTTTCTCCAAGATGAGGATAATACCAATTTTAGACTTTGTTAATTCAAGGATGCATGTAATTTCTATTGTAATCACTAAAATAATAGTAAAAAGAATAACATTCAAACCAATGGGAATGGAAAAAATGGAATAATAGAAAACGTTTAAAGGGGGGGAAGACAAGGAAACAACAGAGACAAATATAACAAAAATGCAACATTGTACATTTAAACCCAAACTTTATTGCATGATATTAAAAAATAAATGTTTTAATGGGACAGCAGATGAGTTTAAAACAAAACAAAACAAAATTACAGACTATTCACAAGGGCCATACCAAAATTGGATACAGAGAGGTTAGGAGGAAAAAGATAGTATTATAAGCAATGCTAATATTTGAATTTTTACTACCCTTTTGGGCACTCAAGGACTTTACAACACGAACTCTGAGGGAAATAGGAAAATTCCCCGAAAAGCACAACCTATCAAAACCTGCATAAAAAGAGTAAAATACACAAGTAGTCTGATACCTATTAAATTGAATTTCTAATTTCAGAGTTTGTTCACACAGGCCCACGTGGCTTTGTAAGTGGATTTTACTAAAGGAATAACACAAATCCTTTATAAAGTTTTCAGTAAAACAATAAAAAGAAAAAAAAAAAAACCCACTTTAACTCATTTTATGAGGCCAGCACAACCTTGATATTCAAATTCAAAGAGGATGTAAATTATAAGGTACCTTCATGAATATAAATGCCAACGTTTTAAATATTAGTGCTTAGGAAGGTATTAAAAGGAAAAAATAGTTGGTTTAACTTCAAAAATCAGTCATTGTAACTCATCACATTTACAGAATAAGGAGAAAGTATGGTTGTGCTGAGAGACAAAAGCATTTTATAAAAAAATTATACAGTTACTAGTAAACTGGTATTGCCATACCATTATGACACAGAGTCAAATGCCTCATAATAGTGAAGCAAAAAGCATCACTAGAGATAGAGAACATTTGATAATGATAAAAAGTATCAACTAAGGAGGAAGAAATAGCAGTTCTAAATTTGTAGCATCTCATAACAGCATTAAAATAAATAAAGCAAAAACTGAAATACAAGGATAGAGAAAGGTCCACATAGGAGATTAACACATCTCATGACTGGAACAAGCAATTTTTAAAAAGTAATGATATCAAAGATTTAAACCAGACAGCAAACATGACATAATGGATTTATATTAGACAATGCATTGCCATGAATTGTAGCAATAATAATTGTAGCAATTTCCATGAAAAAAATTACAAAAGTGATCATATTCTGAACCACAACAAAATTGAATAGTTTGAGATCTACACAGTTCTCTGGTCATGTTAGAATTCAGATAAAAATCAGTCACAAGAAGATAAGAAAATTCCCAATGTTTGGAAATCAGGCATCAAACAGAAAATGAAAAATAGAAATACTTGGAAATAAAAGATAGTGAAAACAATCTTGTGTGAGTTAAAATTGTGGGAGGTAGCTATAGCCATGCTTAGGAGAATGCATGGCTTTGAATGCATATATTAGGAAACCTGAAAAAATCAGGAGAAAATAAAGATGAAGGAAATAGAAAATAAATGTACAGAATAAAGCCATCACTCTTACTTTTGAAAAGAATTATAAGGAGAGTTACCTATATTGTTACCTATGACAGCATAATGAATGGTACTGGAGTTTATGGCAGTCCCCAATAAAGGGACATAGATTTGAGTTCTGTAGCAGTCTGTGCCATCTGAAGCTGAGAATTATAGACCTTTTGAAAAACAGTTATTGGCATGCTTCTTTCTGTCCCCTGGAAAACACAGCATGAACATGGGCTATCAAGTGACCATATAGCTAGAACTACCTATGATGAACTTGGTTCCTTCAAATTCATTAAGTCATAATTTCAGATAGACCCAGCAACAGTCTATCATAAGACTGAAATATTTTTTATTGCATTTTAGGTTTTGGGGTACATGTGAAGAACATTCAAGATTGTTGCATAGGTACACACATGGCAGTGTGATTTGCTAAGACTGAAATGTTAATCTGTGACTGGGCAATTGCAGGGACACAGAACCCAATTAAGCTGCACGAGCAAGTAGTTTGGACCCCCATCTCATCAATCACTATTGCACTAGTGCCTCTTCCTCAGCTCAAAACCACATCCATGGGGCAGCCTTGGAAGTGCACTGTTCAGATCTCCTTTTGAGAAAAAGCTGCTTACTGGATTGCAGTTAGTTGCAGCCTTCAGCTGCAGCCCTTTCAGAATCCACTGTGACATTTATACTCAAGACATAATATACCGGAGCACCTATAGCCAATAATCAAGCATGGGGTGGGAGATCTAAAAAAAAAGATCTAAGCATTTTTGCTCACCAGGGTCTTGTTTTTGGGAAATTCTTATGCTTAAGTTCCTTTTGGATTGGCCAAGATTTTCTCAGAGCTGCACTGAGAAATCTCTCCGATCCTCTCTTCCCCACTGAGTATCACATGTATCAGTCTTGCATTGTTATCTAAAGGGTTTTTCTAACTATTCCTCCTTCCTCTTTTATTTTTCACAGACATTTTCACAGATACATTTCTTGTACCTCTTACTCTACCTTGGTGTCTGCTTCTCTGTACTAGGAGTGGTCTGAGAAAGCAGATGCTAAGATGAAGCTTTGGGGGCATGGATCACTTACCACACAGCTAGCAAGGAAGACTCAATTTTGAGTGGTATGTTGGATATGAACAGATCCTAGCATAAGATGGCAGGCCACTTTCACCAATGGTGACTTGGGAAAATGTTCCAGTGGAGAATGCCATGTTGGATTTAATGACTCTAGTGTTTAAAAGATACATGGAAAACAAAGCATACTAGTTCAATGAGACTGGCAGGCTACTATAGACAATTGTCCCTACAAAACGATAGTGAGAAGCTGCATATGGATAACAAACAAAGGCTAAGAGCCTTTAGCAATTTACAAAGAGACTCGTCTCCCACAGTGAAAGAGTGGACACAGCTAAGGAGTAAATTCAGGATTTAATACTTAGGATCACAGACTTTGAAAGGAAATTAAATGCTCAACCAAATAAAAATCTGTTATGCTAAGGCCAGCATCCTGGTTGTTAACAACAGGAACCCCAGAAAATAGAATGGAGACATCTGGATGGATGACCAAAGAATTGTGGCTGTGCAGATTCCCTGAACCCACAGAGGTGTCAGAGATATCCCAGCCTTCCTGATTAAGAACTAATGTTCTGCCTGTGCAAGAAGACACCACAAAAATATTACCCCTGTAAAGCAACAGGTATTCTCCTCAGAAGCAGCTCCCACCTCCTGTCAGTTGTCAGGCCAATAGCCAGTGTCACATCTCTGTAGTACCTGGCTAGGGAATTGTGGGCCTGAATGAGGAGAGATTACACCCCAAAAGAGCTGCAAAAATTACCTTGCATGTACAAGCAAGAGCTAGGTGAGTACCTTTAGCTGTGTGCTTTATATAAAGGGAGCTAGATCATAAAACTGGATAAGCAGTAATTCATTGACAGGGCACTCTGTAGCAATATGGGATTTAATACTCTGGCAGACCCCAGGGGATGGGGCAAACTAAGGTTGGCTTTTAGAAGCCCAAAGAAAGCAATAACCCACAGTGAGCAAAATTGAAATGCCTGAGTTGCAATGGCAGACAGTGGAGGAAATGATTAAAAGGTTGAGGAGCATAAACATGCTGGAAAAGATTATTTATGTAAGGCCAGACCCACTAAAGGAAGGTTTCATGAGAGGGTCCAGAGAACACATTATTCACCTGGGCCTAATTCTCCATCAGACACAGTAGGCACAGTGCCTAGGACCCACAACAATTTAGGGGTCCACAAAAATGTTTTAAAATCAGAAGAAAAAAACAACTTTTAGGTCAAAGAAGATGTTTTAATATATAATACTAGTATTTTTATATTTATACCAGTAAAAATATAATTTTAATACTTTATTAAAAATAATAATTTAAATTTATATTTTTATTTTTATTATTTTAAATAAAGTATTAAAATTATATTTTTACTGGTATAAATACAAAAATTAATATAAATACAATAAATATAAATACAAAAATAAATATAAATACAATAAAGAACTGCATTATGATTTTCATGGGCCCATGATGCAGTTCTTCATTGTGGGCTGGGAATGATGATAGAGATGATCACAGCATTGTGCTCATTAATAGCAATAGGAACAATGGTGCTGCAAAGCAGGTGGCACACTAAATTACCAAAGGCACAGGCCATAATTATCATAATAACCTACACAGTTGGAGGAATAGCCACAAAGCTTGACCTGTAGGGAACTGTGGAGACAGTTAATAGAATATGGGATCCCTAGGGCAAAAGAGGTGGACATTCACTATTGGTACTGTTTAACGTCTCGAATTTTATTATTGTTATTTTTATATATCTATTTATTATACTTTAAGTTCTGGGGTCATGTGCAGATCTTGCAGGATTGTTACATAGGTATACACATGCCATTATGGTTTGCTGCCTCCATACCCCTGTCACCTACATTAGGTTTTTCTCCCAGTATTATCCCTCACCAATATCCCATCCCCCTGCTATCCCTGCCCTAGCCCCCCACAGACCCCAGTGTGTGATGTTCCCCTCCCTGTGTCCCTGTGTTCTCATTGTTCAGCACCCACCTATGAATGAGAACATGCAGTGTTTGGTTTTCTCTTCTTGTGTCAGTTTGCTGAGAATGATGGTTTCCAGCTACATCTACGTTCCTGCAAAGAATATGAACTCATTGTTTTTTATGGCTGCATAGTATTCCATGGTGTATATGTGCCACATTTTCTTTATCCAGTCTATCATTGATGGGCATTTGGGTTGGTTCCAGGTCTTTGCTATTGTAAACCGTGCCACAGTGAACATACCTGTGCATGTGTCTTTATAATAGAACAATTTATAATCCTTTGGGTATATACTCAGTAATGGGATTGCTGGGTCAAAAGGTATTTCTATTTCTATATCCTTGAGGAATCACCACACTGTTTTCCACAATGGTTGAACTAATTTACACTCCCACCAACAGTGTAAAAGTGTTCCTACTTCTCCACATCCTCTCCAGCATCTGTTGTCTCCAGATTTTTTTGTTGTTTTTGAGACGGAGTTTCGCTCTTGTTACCCAGGCTGTAGTGCAATGGCGTGATCTCCACTCACCGCAACCTCCGCCTCCTGGGTTCAAGCAATTCTCCTGCCTCAGACTCCCTAGTAGCTGGGACTACAGGCGCGCACCACCATGCCCAGCTAATTTTCGTATTTTTTAGTAGAGACGGGGTTTCACCTAGTTGACCAGGATGGTCATTCACTAGCAAGTTGTTCAGTTTCCATGTGGTTGTGCAGTTTTTAGTGAGTTTATTAATCTTGAGTTCTAATTTGATTGCACTGTGGTCTGAGAGACCGGTTATTATTATTTCTGTCCTTTTTCATTTGCTAAGGAGTGATTTACTTCCAATTATGTGGTCAGTTTTAGAGTAAGTGCAATGTGGTGCTGAGAATAATGTATATTCTGTTGATTTAGGGTGGAGAATTCTGTAGATGTCTATTAGGTCTGCTTGGTCCAGATCTGCATTCAAGTCCTGGATATCCTTGTTAATTTTCTGTATTGTTGATCTGTCTAATATTGACAATGGAGTGTTAAATTCTCCCACTATTATTCTGTGGGAGCCTAAGTCTCTTTGTAGATCATTAAGAACTTGCTTTATGTATCTGGGTGCTCCTCTATTGGGTGCATATATATTTAGGATTGTTAGCTCTTCTTGTTGCATTGATCCTTTTACCATTATGTAATGCCCTTCTTTGTCTCTTTTGATCTTTGTTGGTTTGAAGTCCGTTTTATCAGAGACTAGGATTGCAATCCCTGATTTTTTTTTTTTTTTTTCTATTTGCTTGGTAAATCTTCCTCCATCCCTTTGAGTGTATGTGTGTCTTTACATGTGAAATGGGTCTCCTGAATACAGCACAACAAAAAAAGGGTCTTGATTTTTTATCCAATTTGCCTGTGTCTTTTGATTGCGGCATTTAGCCTGTTTACATTTAAAGTTAATATTGTTATGTGTGAATTTGATCCTGCCATTTCGATACTAGCTGGTTGTTTTGCCCATTCGTTGACACAGTTTCTTCTTTGTGTCAATGGTCTTTGTGGCTGCCCAAATTTGTACTGGAAACCCATGGCATTGGCTGAAATGGCTGCTCAGATTTGTGCTGGAAACCCACGGCACTTGTTGGCCTAGTGGGAATCTCCTGGTCTGTGGGCTGTAAAGACCATGGGCAAAGCACAGTATCTGAACTGGAGTGCTGAAGTGGCTGGAAAAGTCCCTGATGGCCTCCGTTGGGTAGGTGTGGGGTTTCTCTGGCCCGTTGCACTTCCTGGGTGAGGCAGCATCCTATCCTGCCTCAGTTTGCCCTTCTTGGGCTACACTCCCTGTCCAACCAGTCCCATTGAGATGAACCTGGTACTTCAGTTGGAAATGCAGAGATCACTCGGCCTTCTGCATCACTCTTGCTGGGAACTGCGCTCTGGAGCTGTTCCTATTCGGCTATCTTGGCGAAAGTCCTTATGATGATGATGATGATGATTATTACTTTTTTTGAGATGGAGTCTCACTCTGTCGCCCAGGCTGGAGTGCAGTGGTGCGATCTCAGCTCACTCTAACCTCTGCCTGCTGGGTTCGTGTTATTCTTGTGCCTCAGCCTCCTGAGTAGTTGGGATTACAGGTGTGCGTCACCACGCCTAACTAATTTTTGTATTTTTAGTAGAGATGGGGTTTCACCATACTGACCAAGCTGGCCTCAAACTCCTGGCCTCAAGTGATCTGCTTGCCTCAGCCTCCCAAAGTGCTGGGATTATAGGCATGAGGCACTATGCCCAGCCAAACATCTGAAATTTAAAAAAGAGCAAGTATGGAGAAGAAAGAGGCCAAGGGCAACTGCTGCAATAAAAGTTAAAATCTCTTGCTCAGTTCCGTAACCTGAGCCAGTGTTCAGACTCAGCCAATTGAAAAAGTGAAAAATTGCTGGTGTTCTTTTTCTTGTGGCATTTGTATTATACAAACTTGGTGTAGAGAGGAGAGCAGAGCTCTAGCACGCTGAACCTCTGCCAGTTAAGATGGTGTTGGGTTAGGTTACATCTAGTTACTGTCCTGGGAAAATCACTTTTACAGAGATGGCCTTCCAAGTGGTTTTAAAATTTATCCTTCTATTGAAGTTTTTTGGTATGTTGACTAAATTCACAAATAAACTTGTCAACCAAAAAAAGAAAAGAAAAGAAAAGCTGAACAAGTCTCAAGGAAAGACCATACAACACTCCAGCAAATATATACTGTGAGATTTTTCTAGGCCTTTTCCAAAGTGATCTAGGCCTTCAGATGCTTATACACTTGGGACAGAGGAGTATATTACATTTTGAGCAATATTGGACATAGGGACTGAGTTGATGTTCAATACCTGGAAACCCAAAGCATTATCAACACCCATTTATTGAAATGGAAATATCTAGGGGCCAAGTAATACATGGATTCCTGGCCAAAGTCCAGCTTATAGAGGGTTCATTGTTTCCGCAGACCCATCCCATGGTTATTTGACCAGTTCTAAGTGTTGAAGCAACCTCCACATAGTCATTGGCCTATTGGGGTAAGAGCCATTATAGTGGGGATGGCCAAGTGGAAGCCTATGATATTATCTTCAAGACCCAGCCAAGAACATAAACCAGAAACATTACATCTCACAGATAGGGGTGGCAGATATTAGTGCCACCCATAAAATGCAAAGACTGCAGAGGGAGTAGTGTCTGTCATATCTCTGTTTAATTCACTAGTCTGGCTCCTGAAGAAATGATATGGATCCTGGATAATGATTATAAACCTGTAAGCTCAGCCAAGTGGTAGCACTAATCACAGATGCAATGACAGACATGATATCATTGATAGAACAGATTAATGAGGCCTCAGGTGCATGTTACATGGTCACTGATTTGGCAAATAAGAGAATACATTTCAATTAGGAAAGAAAATCAGAAACAGTTTGACATCACGTGGAGCAGACAATATTCCCTTATAATTTTACCTCGTAACTTATGCTAACTCTCCTATCATAATACGTTTTGAAGAGATAGGAGTGTCTAAACATTCCATGGAACACCACTTTGATCTACTAAATTGTTGACATGCTCATCAGGCAGAATGATCAAGAGGTAGCTAGCATTCTGGAGTCCTTGATAAGACAATGCACTCCAGAGATGGGGGGAAAGTCCTATGAAGATCAGGGAGCTGCCACGTTAGTAGAGGTTTTAGGGGGGGTCAGTGATCAGGCACATGCCAGAAGAGACCCTCTAAAGTATGAAAGATGTGCTGCATCTTGCATCCCCTTCTGTAAATAAGGGAACAGCAACTCACAGGCTTCTTCAGGCCTTGAAAGCAACACATTCTACTTCAGGCTTTTTCAGCTTTGGTGCTACTGGCATTTTGGGCCAGATAGTTCTTTGTGTAAAGAGTCATCCTGTGCATTGTATAATGGGATGTTGTCTCAGTCTGTGTTGTGTTGTTATAACAAAAATACCTGAGACTGGGTAATTTATAAAGAGAAGAGGTTTATTTAGCTTATGGTTCTTTAGGCTGGGAAGTTTAAGGGGCATGGTGCTGGAATCTGCTCAGTTTTTGGTGAGGGGCTTCACATTGTGTCATCTCTCAAAAAGACCAATCAACTACTTGGTAGCATATTGATAATTTTGTACCACTCTGAAAGGGGTAGTGACTCATTTTGATTAGAAAAGACACATTTTCTCAGAATAGATTCACTGAGTGATACAGAGTGTTTGATCCACCTGTTGGTAGAATGCATGAGTTCAGAAACCTTGGTGTTACTCCTAGTGATCTTGGCGAGTTTGTGCTCCTATTTCTATAACTTTGGGCTCTGTGAATTTAGAGGTTGTGTTTCCCAAAGGGGGAATGCTTACATTGTTGAAATGTGAGCTATGGCTACCACCAGTGACCAGGTTTCAGTGCCAAGTGATCCAGCAGACAAGAAAAAATAATCCCTATCCTGACAGGGAAAGGAGAGCTGCTGTTATACAGTGAGATCTGGAAGGAATATGTTTGGCACTCAAGTGATCTACCTGGGTGTATCTTGATACTCCTTTTTTAGTAACACCTGAGTACTAGTACTACCTGAGGTGCTAGCTCAGGGTGAGGGCAATCTGCAATGGAGTGTAGAGGAGAAAGAGTATGACGATCGTTTGTGGCTTCAAGAATGGCTGTAGCTATAGACACTAGAGTCCCACTGCTAATCTTACAAGTTTTCCCCAGAAAAAGAAGCCCTCTACAAAGGAAGAATAGATGCTCTTAGAACTTACCAGAAAATATTATCTGAGCTGTGAAAGTGTGGGCTGTGGTGGATACCATGCCACACTGCCCACATCCCCATTGTAGCAGTGAAGTTTTCTAACTTGAGAGTGATGCCGAGCAACAAGATTTCACCTTCACCCCAACTTGGGATAATACTGAAGGGCCATGTTGGTTTCAGACCTCCTGGTGCAGTTGGCTGAGGCCTATGTTGTGATTGCCTCATAACCCACCTCCTCCCTCTGTTCAATCCTGCTTTCTTCTTTTTCATCATTGGCAACGGTATCCTGGAGCTGGTTTGTACTGGATTATGGGAGCCGATTGTTAATTTTGCAGGGATTTTACAAGCTGGTTGATGTCAAGTTGGCAGCTTAAAATCAGTCATGGTATTTATACCATGGCCATCAGCAAACCCTGCAAATCAGCAAAACCAACATGCCGCTGCCCACAGGTGTTGATCACAAGAGCACTCCATAATAAAATTCCTATATGCTAATCAGTGTCTGGGCCTGCATTCCAGGGAATCTGTTTTCTGACATACATATTCAGGTGGTAATGGATCTTTATATCAACAACCTCATACATAGCAATGAGGCACAAGAAGAGGTCCTTGACTGAATGGACAAATTCAAATCAGACCTTAGTAAGAAGACAAAGTGGCTTGCAAAATCAGCAAGACAGACTCATTCTGGTTTGCCCAAGACTTTCTTGGATTTAGTGTGGAAAGTCCCACATCCCAGGAAGATCCCACATCCTTGTGGTCCCAGGTAAACTGGGACTGTTGGTTACCCTAGTACATAACTAAGAACCTAAAGCAGGGAAAGCAAAGCCTCAGGTGTGGGACTGATTGCTAAGCAGGGCAGGTGTTTTGAGGTAGCACGGGAGAGATGCATTTGGAGAGACTACAGATGGCTGTAGGTAGTAGTCTGATCAAGTGGGCCTAGAATTCTAAGAAGAATGCATGTGGGCATGGGGCTGGGTTCAAGGTCAGGACTCTAGTACCCTAGAGTATTAGCAAGGGTAAGATAAGGCCCCAAGTGAAGGAGTAGTAGAGCAGGAAATTGAAAAAAAAAAAATGACACAATGCAGCCTTTTAGATACTGTAACTAGAATTCAGGCAATGGCTTAATCACAAGGAACTATATGTGAGCCTAATGTCTAGAAGCTATGGATAGTTTGAGGTAGGACAATATCCTAAACTGGGTCGATTCAGAGCTGCTTGAGTCTGGAGCAAAGCTGAACTTATAGGAGAAACTAAATGGCCCTGGCTTTAGATTTTAGATAGCTTTGGTAACTGCAAATGAGTACTGAAGTTCTTTTTCACAACGTCCAGAGATCTAAGTGTACCTATTCTATGAGAGTGGAAACTGAGACCCTGTCTTAGCTAATAAGTTCCAGAGCCTGGGACTCAAGTTTGTACAGAATACAATTCATGTCATAAATCCAAATGCATCATCTATTGCAGTGAGGCCATGGCCAAATCAGAGTGAATTCTCAATGTTGTAATCAACCACAAGGCACGCTATCTCTTTACAACCATCTGCTGTCCAACAGGAAACACCAGCCAGGCTGGAGGCTTGGCAACCATTTCCTTCATCGCCTTTGTTCTTATTCTCCCTTTTTAAGCTTTCTCAACTGCTTGCTAACAGAATATTTCAAATTTTGACACCTGGCATTTTAATTTTCATTTTCCCAGTCTAGAATAATAACTCTGGTCAAATGCAAGTAACATTTGTAAGAATCAATATTCAAAAACATTTTATAATATGGCTAAATTGATGATTATTCTGTGTATTGGACGATAGTCTCTTGAGTCAGAAATTTATTTTGTCTTGGTAGTAATAAAACTCAGGATTGTTCTGGGATAGCAAAGAGTGAAACTAACTAACCAATGAGAGTGGATGTAGAAAGTGGCTCACAACTAATGCATTAAGTTTGTGTTCTTCCCTCTACCCATATACCCGACTCTATTGTGGGGAAGAAGGCTGCACAGTAAAATGTTGGACTGTCATAGAGAGAGAAGAAACATTAAAGATCTCCAATATTTCACTGCAAGAGAGCTGAGTCCAGAGACGTAACTGCTTTAGGCAGCTATCGCCAGGTTAGTGAGTCTCTCACTTCATAAATTGAAAATGATTGCATTGTCCCTATGGAACATTGCTGCACATAGTTCTTGGGGTATTTACTACTATTGTGGCAGCACATTTTAGTTTAAAGAGGCTTTTGTGGGCTGCTTCAATAAGATTTTCTCTTTTATAAGGTATTCTGAGCACCCCAAAACTCCCCTACAAACAAATTTGAACACTGGAAACTGCCTACTGTATGTTCAGGTATGTGTGTGAAGTAGGTATTGAGGACTGTCAGCCACAGGAGACAATCTTACCCCCTGGTCCATATGCTGGGCAAGAACCCCAAATCTCTACCAGTTCACAGAAAACAAAAAATGCAAAATTTCTGGAAACTGAAACTTTTGTCCAAATAATAGGATTACTAAATATGTGATGTTTAGAATTTCCTAGGCGAGATCCTATGAGAAGGATCCACTTAGAAACATGTTCATCTCCACCAAGACTGAGAAGTGGCAGGGACAAGAACTTATATAGATCATTTACAGGCTAAACACTTTCTCCTCTGAGTTTAGTAATCCTATCAACAACACTATCTTCATACAACCATGCAAAATATGTGGTGGGTGTGAACCCTGGCTTTTCTAACGTCAAAACCCATGTTTTGCACAGCCGCATCCGCTTCTCCAATCATTTGATTTGTTAATTGGGTAGAGGTGGTAGAAACCTCAGTCATGTGATAGCGTCTACAATGCTACGAATTCTTACTGCATCAGGAAGTGACAGGTAAGCCTGCAAAGCTGATATTGCTTCAGTTTTGATTGAAATTGGAAAATAAATCCAACTCTAAAAATAAATTAAGGCTTAAACTTTTGAATTTCTGAGGTTGCACAAAATGATGAAAAGAAAATGAGCAGTGGGATATTCTTTCACTAAGAACACTAATATAATTCTTGTATTGCTTTTCATGGTTGAGGGGGTGGGTGCTGATATTTAGTCCTTTCCTGCCTCACTCCTAATCTCAGATATTTGTTTTGTGTGTGTGTGTTTGAGACAGAGCCTTGCTCTGTCTCGCAGGCTGGAGCCCAGTGGCGCGATCTCCTCTCACTACAACCTCCGCCTCCCGGGTTCAAGTGATTCTCCTGCCTCAGCCTCCCGAGTAGCTAGGATTACAGGTATGTGCCACCATGCCTAGCTAATTTATTTTTTGTATTTTTAGTAGAGACAGACTTTCACCATATTGGCCAGCCTGGTCTTGAAGTCCTGACCTGTGATCCCCTGCCTCCCGCCTGCCTCAGCCTCCCAAAGTACTGGGATTACAGGTGTGAGCCACTGCCTTTGTCTTTCAATACCCTAAGAGAGGCTTACAGTAAAATTTGAGAATTCTGTCAATCTTTTTTCTGGTCAGAAATTATTCAAACAATCTTAGAAGGTCATCTAAATTGTAACTGAAGAAAATCTCTTCTTTGGTGTGAGCCTGAACATTCTTAAGTGAACTTCCAATTTACACCATTCTGTAATCATGTCAATCTGATATGATTAAGAATCTTTTTTCCGAAATATTCACCTCAGCCACAGGAGAGAATCTTACCCCCTGGCCCACAGACTGGGCAAGAAACTCAAATCTTTCTATCAGTTCACACGAAGCTGCAACTTTCATTTCGATCAAGATTCAAAAGTTCCAAAAGTACACTTTTGACATTATGACCCAGTGTGCATATGTGCACACACATCTATACACTCATACATACAAAACAGGTGTGAAAGTTTCCTTCATCTAGGGAAGAAAACAGTCCTTCATCTAAGTTTTCAAATTTGTTGCCCCAAAGTTTTTCATAATAATTTGTATTATTGCTAAATCTGCAATGCACTCCCTTATATTCTAAATACGATTATCTGTGGCCAGGCACAGTAGCTTATGCCTGCAATCCCAGCACTTTGGGAGGCCGAGGCAGGCAGATCACGTGAGGTGAGGAGTTCAAGACCAGCTTTGCCAACATGGTGAAACCCCGTATCTACTAAATATACAAAAATTAGCCAGGTGTGGTGGTGGATGCCTGTAATCTCAGCTACTTGGGAGGCTGAGGCAGAATCGCTTGAACCCAGGAGGCAGAAGTTGCAGTGAGCTGAGGTTGCACCACTGCACTCCAGCCTAGGCGGCAGAGCAAGACTTCGTCTCAAAAAAAAAAAAAAAAAAAAAAAAAAAAAAAAAAAAAAAAAAAAAAGGAGAAAAAATTATTTGCACCTCTTCTCTCTTATTGTCTCACCAAAACTGTGCTGATGTTATTAATGTTTCTATTTATCTGTTTACTCATTTTTAGACCAGCGTCTTTTTCTGAGCTCAGGATATAGTGCAGTTGACTCAAATTCCTGACTTCAAATGATCCTCCCACCTTAGCTTCCCAAAGTGCTTGGATTACAGGTGTGAGCCCCCATGCCCAACCTATTAATATTTTTAAAAACTCGAACTTTCACTTTCTAGGTTCTTCCTACTGTGTCTTTGTTTTCGTTTCATTATTTTCTGCTTTTACTTTATCATTTCCCTCCTACTTGCTTCCGGGTTGTCATGTTATTTTTCTAATTAAGTTGTTTGCTTAGAAAATTAATTTTTAGTTCTTCTATTTTCTTTAATATGGACTTAAAATAAGTCTTCCTGTGGGTAGCACACTAGCTGTATCTCATAAATTTTGATATAAGTGTTTTAAGTCATTGTTTATTTTAAAATATTTTCTAATCTTGTGTTTGTTGGAAGCATTTTAATATTTTATGTACAGAAGATTTGTAGTTATATTTTTTATGGTTTCTAGTTTAATATTTTAGAGATCACAGTGTTTCTAATATCAGTTCTTTGAAATTAGTTGAGATATATTTTGTGTATGTGGTTACTTTTCTTTCCACAGGCACTTGGGAAGATGTGAGGTGTCTAATTCTTGGATGCAGTGGTCTATACATGTTTATTATACTAAGTTCATTCAATTGTGATATTCTTCCATCTTTGATACTTTTACAGATTTTTTTGGTTTGTTGCTAGCAATTACTAAGATAAGTCTGCTAAAGTTTTCATGTAATTACAGAACTGGAGTTTGCCAGCTGCTCCTTCAGTTTTTTCAGTTTTTACTTTATGTAATTTGAAGTCCTTTTGTTAGGTACATAAAAGGTCGTAATTGTTAAACCTTCTTGGCAGATAATAATATTATCCTGTAATGTCTTTCCATAGCCCTGTGTCTGCCTTTTGGCACAAAATCTGTTTTGTTCATTATTAAGTTCTACTGCTTTCTTTTGGTTAACGTTTGCTAGGTATGTCTTTTTTCACCCTTTACTTTCAACCATAGTGTGTCCTCAAACTTTAGATGCTGCTTGTGTAAATGGCATAGAGATGAATTGTTTTTAACCAAGGTAACAGTTTTTTTGTGTTTGGATTAAAAGTCCTGTTTATATCTTTTGTAATCATTTATGTGCTTGAATTTATATTTATCATTTCATTTTATGCTCTCCACTTGTTCCATGTTTTCTCTCTGTCTTTCTTCTTTTCTTGCTTTCTTTTGGCTTTGACTGAATTTTTGTTATTATTTTTTTTCCTCCTCTACTAATTGTAACTTTTGGCACTCTATATCTATTATTTTGTGTTATTCTTGGAATTTTAACATTTTCTTAACAAATTCCAAAGTTTATCAATACATTTATCCTTTTCTTGATCATTATAAAAGCTTAGAGTTATAATCTATAACTCTGATCATCCCCATCTCCACCTATATATTGTTGTTTTCCAGTGTTTTGGCTTTAATTTATAATCTTGTAAGGTAATCAACATTATTATTATAACATTTGTTTTTGTTTTGTTTTGTTTGAGGCAGAGTCTCACTCTGTTGCCCAGGCTGGAGTGCAGTGGCGCTATCTCAGCTCATTGCAAATCTGCCTCCTGGGTTCAAGTGATTCTCCTACCTCAGCCTCCCAAGTAGTGAGACAATAGGTTTGTGCTACCACACCCAGGTAATTTTTGTATTTTTCAGTAGAGATGGGGTTTCACCATGTTGGCCAGGATGGTCTCAATCTCTTGACCTCATGATCTGCCCACCTCAACCTCCCAAAGTGCTGGGATTCCAAGTGTGAGCCATTGTGCCTGGCGACAACATTTGTTTTTATTTACTCACATATTTATCTTCTTGGCTCACCATTCTTTTTTAAATCTCGGAGCTTCCTTCTGGATTCATTTTTATTCTTCCTGGAATATATTCTTTTGAACTTCTCTTAGAAATAATTTCTAAGTTTTCATTTGTCAGAAAATGGGTTTTGCACTTGTTAAAAAATAGTTTCACTAGATATTCATGCCTAGGTTTACAGTTGATTTTTAAAATTTTAAATAAATTTAGGGAATAAAAGTGCAGTTTTGTAGCATGGCCATATTGTAGTGGAGAATTGTGGGATTTCATTGTAATATCACCCAAATAGTGTACATTGTTTCCATTAAGTGATTTTTCATCCTCCACTCCCTTTCAATCACCTACAGTTTTGGATCCTCAGTGTGTCAGTCTATACTCTATGTTTACATGTACATATTATTTAGCTCCCACTTATAAAGTAGAATATGCAGTATTTAACTTTCTGTGTTATTTCACTTAAGATAATAGCCTCCAATTCCATCCACATTGCTGCAAAAGACATGTTTCATTCTTTTTGATGGCTGAGTAGTATTCCACTGTGTGTGTGTGTGTGTGTGTGTGTGTGTGTGTGTGTGTGTGTGATCACATTTTCTTCATCCAGTGTTCTGTTGATGGACACGTAGGTTGATTCCATATCTTTGTATTGTGTATAGCACTGCTATAAACATAAGAGTGCCAGTATCTTCTTGACATAATGATTTATTTTCCTGTGAGTATATACCCAGTTGCAGGATTGCTAGATTGAATGGTAGTTCTATTTTTAGTTTGCTGAGGTATCTCCATACTGTTTTCCACAGAGATTGTACTCTAATTTACATTCCCACACAGTGCATAAGCATTTTCTTTTCTCCACATCCTCACCAATATCTTTTTATTTTTTCACATTTTAATGATATCCATTCTGACTGATGTAAGATCATATCTCATTTTGGTCTTAATTTGCATTTCTCTGATGATTAGTAATGTTAAACATTTTTTCATATGTTTGTTGGCAATTTGTATGTCTTCTTTTGAAAAATGTCTGTTCATGTCCTTTGCCCACTTTTTAATGGGGTTATTTTGTTGTTGAGCTGCTTGAATTCCTTGTACGTTCAGGTATCAGTCCTTTGATGCATAGTTTGCAAATATTTGCTACCATTCTTAAGGTTTTCTGTTCACTCCATTGATTATTTCTTTTTCTTTGCACAAGCTTTTTAATTTGATTAAGGCCTATTCATCTATTTTTGCTTTTGTTGCGTTTGCCTTTGAGGTCTCACTCATGAATTATTCGCCTAGGCCAGTGTCCAGAAGAGATTTTCCTAGGTTTTCTTCAAATATTTTTGTAGTATCAGGTCTTAAGTTAATTTTTGTATAAGGTGACAGATGGGGGTCCAATTTCACTCTTTTATATATGGCAATTCAGTTTTCCCAGCACCATTTATTGAATAGGATGTCCTTTTCCCAGTGCATGTTTTTGTGTACTTTGTCAAAGATCTATAGGCATGTGGCTTTATTTCTGGGTTCTCTATTCTGTTCTATTAATCTGTATTTCTATTTTTATACCAGCACCAAGCTGTTTTGGTTACTATGGCCCTGTAGTATAATTTGAAGTCAGGTAATGTGAGGCCTCCAACTTTGTTCTTTGCTTAGGATTGTTTTGGCTATTTGGGCTGTTTTTTGGTTCCATATGAATTATAGGATTGTTTTTCTAATTCTTTGAAAAATAACATTGGTATTTTGATAGGAATTGAATTGAATTTGTAGATTGCTTTGGGCAGTATGGTCATTTTAACAATGTTGACTCTTGTGATCCATAAGCATGAAATATTTTTCTGTTTGTGTCATCTACAATTTCTTGTTTTAGTGTTTTGTAGTTTTCCTCGTAGAGATCTTTCACCTCCTTGGTTTAATATATTCCTAGGTGGTTTTTCTTTTTCGTAGCTACTATAAATGGATTTGACTTTTTGATTTGGTTCTCAGCTTCGTTATTATTAGTGTATAGATATGCTATTGATTTTTGTACCTTACTTTGTATCCGGAAACTGTACTGAATTTGTTCATCAACTTTAGGAGTCTTTTGGAGGCCCTTTAGGTGTTTCTAAGTATAAGATTATATACTCAGCAAACACATAATTTGACTTTCTCTTTTCCAATTTGGATGTCTTTTATTTCTTTATCTTGCCTGATTGCTCTTGCTAAAACTTCCAATACTATGTTGAATAGGATTGGTGAAAGTGGGCATCCTTATCTTGTTTTGGTTCTTAGGGGGAATGCTCCCAAGTTGTGCCCTTTCAATATGATGTAGTTGTGAGTTTGCCATAGATGGCTTTTATTATTTTGAGGTGTGTTCCTTCTACACCTTATTTGTTGAGGGCCTTTTATTATGAAGAGATTTTGAACTTTATCAGATGCTTTTTTATGCATCAATTGAGATAGTTTTTGTTTTTAATTCTGTTTATGTGGTGACTTACATTTATTGATTTGCAAACGTTGAACCATCCTTGTATGCCTAGAATAAGACCCACTTGATCGTGGTGGATTATCTTTTTGATGTGGTGTTGGATTCAGTTTGCTAGTATTTTATTGAGGACTTTTGTATCTTTGTTCATCATGGATATTAGTTTCTAGTTTTCTTTTTTGTTGTGTCCTTGTCTGGCTTTGGTATCAGGATGTTGCTGGCTTTGTAGAATTAGAGAGAATTTCTTCCTCCTCATGTTTTTGGAAGAGTTTCAGGAGGACTGGTACTGGGAATTTTTTTTATAGAATTCAGCTGTGAGTCCATTTCATCCTGGGATTTTTGCTGTTTTTGGGAGATTTTTTGTTACTGATTCCATCTCACTATTTATTATTAGTCTGTTCAGGATTTCTATTTGTTCGTGGTTCAATCTTGGGGTATGCTTACAAGAATTTATCAGTTTCCCCTAGGTTTTCTAGTTCGTGGGTGTATAGGTGTTCTTAAGTAGTCTCTGAGAAGCTCTTTCGTATTTCTGTAGTGTCAATTGTAATGACCCCTTTTTCATTTCTGATTATGTTTATTTAGATCTTCTCTCTTCTTGGTTAGTCTAGCTAGCCTATCAATTTTATCACTACAAAGAACCAGCTTTTTGTTTCATTGATTGTTTGTATTCATTTGTTCTCAGTTTGATTTAGTTCTGCTCTGATCTTTGTTAGTTCTTCTTTTCGCTAGCTTTGTGTTTGTTTTGTTCTTGTTTTTCTAGCTCCTTAAGGTGAGATGTTAGATTGTTAATCTGTGGTCTTTCTATTCTTTTGGCTTAGACATTTAACACTATAAACTTCCCTCTTAGGACTGCTTTTGGTATATCCCAGAGGTTTTAATATGTTATGTCTCCATTTTCACTTGTTTAAAAAAAATTTAATTTTCATCTTAATTTTGTCATTTGCCCCAAAATCATTCAGAAATAGGTTATTTTATTTCCATGTATTTATATAATTTTGAGAGCTCCTCTTGGCATTAACTTCTAGTTTTATTCCACTGTGGTCTCAGAAAATAGTTGGTATGATTTTGATTTTTTGAAAATTTATTGAGACTTGTTTTTGACCTAATAAACCATCTATCTTGGAGAATGCTCCACGTGCTGATGAGAAGTATGTATATTCTGCTGTTGGATAGAATGTTTGTAAACGTCTGCTAGGTCCTTTAGGTCTAAAATTTACGCCCAGTGTTTCTTTGTTGATTTTCTGTCTCAGTGATCTGTTTAGCGCTGTCAGTGGAATGTTGAGGCCCCCCCAGCCACTATGATTGTATTGTTGTCTATGTCTTTATTTGGGTCAAGTAATGTTTGTTTTGTGAATATGGGTGCTCCAGTCAGTGGTTGGGTACATACTTGTTTGGAATTGTTACATCTTATTTTTGAGTTAATCCCTTTCTCATTATATAATGAATTCACCTTTTTAAAAAACTGCTATTGGTTTAAAGTCTATTTTATCTGATATAACTACTCCTGCTCAATTTTGCTTTCTGTTTGTGTGCAGTATCTTTTTCCACCCCTTTACCTTCAGTCTGTGTCTTCACCAATAAGGTGAGTTCTAGTAAGGAGCATATAGTTGATTCATTTTTTAAAAAAAGATTTTGTGGGCACGTAGTAGCCGTACATATTTATGGGTTACATGAGATGTTTTGATATAGACATGTAATGTGTAACAATCATGTCAGAGCAAATGGGGTATCCATTACCTCAAGCATTTATCCTTTGTGTTACAAACAATCCAATTATACTCTTTCAGTTATTTTTAAATGCCCAATGAAATTATTTTTGTCTATAGTCAGTCACCCTGTTGTGCTAGCAAATAGGTCTTACTTCTTTTTTCTAATTATTAGAAATAATTAGGTCTTATTATAACAATTGTAGAAATAATAGGTCTTATTTATTTTTTCTAATATTTTGTACCCATTACCCCACTTCTTATTCACCCTCCTCATCAGCCTTTGATAACCATCCTTCTATTCTCTAACTTTATTAGTTCAATTGTTTTAAATTTTCGCTCTCCCAAATGAGTAAAAACATGCAAAGTTTGTCTCTCTGTGCAAGTATTTTGTCACTTGACATAGTGACCTCCAGTTCCATCCATGTTGTTGCAAATGACAAGATCTCACTTTTTATGGTTGAATTGTGTACCATATTTTGTTTATCCATTAATATGTCAATGAATACTTAGCCTACTTCCAAATCTTGGCTATTGTGAACAGTGCTGTAAAAAACATGAGAGTACAGATATCTCTTTGATATACTAATTTCCTTTCTTTTGGGTATATACCTAGGAGTGGGATTGCTGGGTTGTATGATAGCTCTATTTTTAGTTTTTTTGTGGAACATTCAAACTGTTCTCCATAGTAGCTGTATGAATTTATATTCCCACCAACAGGGTACAAGAGTTCCCTTTTCTCCACATCCTCACCAGCATGTATTATTGCCTGTCTTTTGAATATAAGACATTTTAACTGGGGTAAGATGATATCTCATTGTAGTTTTGATTTGGATTTCTCTGATGATCAGTGATGATGAGCACTTTTTTATATAACTGTTTGACATTTTTATATCTTCTTTTGAGAAATGTCTATTCAGGTCTTTTGCTGATTTTTAATTGGATTATTGGGTTTTTTTTTCTGGTAGTGTTGTTTGAACTCCTTATATATTCTAGTTATTAATTTCTTTCAGATGGATAGTTTGCAAATATCTTCTCCCATTCTGTGGATTGTGTCTTCACTTT
Source organism: Cebus imitator (assembly GCF_001604975.1). NCBI lineage: Eukaryota > Metazoa > Chordata > Mammalia > Primates > Cebidae > Cebus > Cebus imitator. The sequence goes on along the minus strand of NW_016107847.1, from coordinate 620,453 downwards.
GTTTATTGCTTTCTTTGCTGTGAAGAAGCTTTTTAACCTGATTTGATCCCATTTGTCCATTTTTTCTTTAGCCACCTGTGCTTGTGGGGCAGAAGCCCCATTCAAGAAATTTTTGCTGAGTTCAATGTCCTGGGGAATGCCCCAAATGTTTTCTCATAGTTGTTTTATAGCTTGAGGTCTTAGATTTAAGTCTTCAATCCATTTGGGTTTGATTTTTATGTACTGTGAGAGACAGGGGTAAGTTTCATTCATTTACATGTGAATGTCTAATATTCCCAGCACCATTTATTGAAGAGACCGTCCTTTCTCTAATGTATGTTTTTAGCATATTTGTCAAAAATGAGTTCACTGTAGATGTACGTATTTTTCTCTGGTTCTCTATTCTGTTTAATTGAACTGTCTGTTTTTATGCCAGTTCTATGCTGTTTTGGTGATGATAGCTCTGTAGTATAATTTAAAGTCAGGTAATATAAATTCTCTGGTTTTATTGTTTTTGCCTAGGATAGCTTTAGCTATTCTGAGTTTTTTTGTGTGTATGTATGGTTTCATATAAATTTGTGATTTTTTTCTATTTCTGCAAACAATGCCATTTACCAATTTTGATAGGGATTGCATTAAATCTGTAGATTGGTTTGGGTAGTATGATCATTTTTAACAATATTGATTTTTCCCATTCATGAACATGGACTATCTTGTGTGTCTTCTTCAATTTCTTGCATTGTGTTTTATAGTTTTCATTGTAGAGCTTTTTCACTTTTTTGGTTAATTTAATTCCTAGGTCTTTTATTTTATTTATATCAATTGTAAATGGGATTACTTTATTTCTAATTCAGATTGTTTGCTGTTGGCATATAGAAAGGCTACTGATTTCGCGTGTTGATTTTGTGTCCTGCAACTTTACTGAATTTCTTCATCAGTTCTAATAGTTTTTTTTTTGGTGGAGTCTTTAGGTTTTTCCAAATATAAGGTCACCTCATCCACAAACAAGGATAATTTGACTTCTTCCTTCCCAGTTTTGATGACTTTTATTTCATTCTCTTGTCTGATTGCTCTAGGTAGGACTTTCAGTATTATGTTGAATAATAGTGGTGAAAATGGGCATATTTGTCTATTTGTTCTAGATCTTAGAAGAAAGGATTTCAGTTTCTCTCCATTCAGTATGATGCTAACTGTAGGTCTGCCATATATGGCTGGGGTATATTCCTTCTATATCCAGGGATTTTTTAGGGTTTTTATCATAAAGCGATGTTGAATTTTATTAAATGCTTTTGTGGTATCAATTGAAATGATCACATGGTTTTTGTCCTTCATTCTGTTGCTATAAAGTATCACATTAATTGATTTGCATATGTTGAACCATACTTAGATCCCAGGAATAAATTCCACTTGGTCATAATGAATGAGCTTTGTAGTGTGTTGTTGAATTCAGTTTGCTAGAGTTTTGCTGAGAATTTGTGCATCAATATTTATCATTGATATTGTCCTACAGTTTTCTTTTTTTGATGTGTCTTTGGTTTTGATATTGGTGTAATACTGGCCTTGAAGATTCAAGTTTTGAAATTCTTTTAGTCCATTCTGCCAATTGTATCTTTGAAGTGGAGCATTTAATCAACTATATTCAAGTTTAATATTGATATGTGAAGCTTTAATCCTGTCATAATGTTATTATCTAGTTGCTTCCTAGAATCTTTGTTCCCTCTTTTTTTTTTTTTTTTTTTTTTTTTTTTTTGGTTTGATGTAGTTCTCTTGTGTTGATATATGATTTCTTTCTCAACCTCCTTTGTAAAATTGTTTTATAAGACCTGTGAGTTTTATACTTTAATTTTTTTTGAAATTAGAGTCAGAGTTTAACTCTGTCACCCAGGCTGGAGTGCAATTGTGAGATCCTAATTCACTGCAGCCTTGAATCCTGGACTTAAGGGATCCTCCTACTTCAGCCTCAGGACTAAGTAAGATCACAGGCATAAACTATGATGCTCAGCTAATTTTGTTTAGAGATGTTGCTTAGGCTGGTCTTGAGCTACTGGGTTTAAGCAAAATCCTTCAACCTCTGACTCCCAAAGTGTTGGTATTACAGGCATGAGCCACCACAACCAAGCTTCATTTTTTTTTGGCAGTGAATTTTGAAGATACTATACCATTATTGAAAGTGATAATAAGTTGGCTGTCCTAATAATTCTTCCTCTATAGATAATCTGTCTTCGTTATTTGTTCTTAATCTTATTTTTGTCTTTGGTATTCTATCGTTTCAGTATGATGTGTCAAAGCAAGTATTTTTTTTTTTTCATTTATACTGCTTTAAGTTTCTTAAGTTTGTGGAACATCAATTTTTAATCATGTCTTTAAATATTGTCTTTTTTCTTGTTCTATCTAGTTTTGCCTATTGTTATAGACTACATTTTGGTAAAAGGCTTTTAGGAAGGTATAATAATTAAGGTTAAATGAAGACATAAGAGTGGGGCCTCATCCAATAGCATGGGTGTCCTTATAAGACGATTAAGAGAGACGAGGGTATGCTTGTGCTCACTCTCCCTCCAATCCCTCCACATGAACAGAGGAAAGGCCATGTGAGGGTACAATGAGAAGGCAGCTTGTCTATACTCTAGAGAAGCCTCACCAGAAACCAACCTCCTTGACAGCACCTTGATCTTGGACTTCTAGCTTTTGGAACTGTGAGAACATTTCTGTTGTTTAAGACACTCAGTCTGTGGTATTTCATTATGGCAATCCTAGCAGACTAATATATCTATATTCTAAAAATGTATTTTTGACTTCTCACTTTATTCTCCAGGTTGTATAACCTCTCTTTTATATAAGTTTTAATATCTTTGTGCTACATTCTGTATACTTTTTTCATTCTAATTTCTATTTTAGTAATTCTCTTTTTAATTATGGACAATTTGATATTTTAATCTGATCATTGAGTGTCTGATCTTAGTTTCACATCTTATTTCCAGATGTTGTCTTTAATTTTTTTTTACTAGATCTATCTACTTGATAATTTTTTTATTGTCTGTTGTTCCTTGGGCATAGCCTTGATACTCACTTAATTTTTTAAACAGTCACTGTCAACCTGGCAGCACTTTAAACTGGAAAGTTAGTTTATCTAATATGAATTCGGTCCTGGAACCCATACTCCAGAAAACATTTTTTTCCCATTCTATTTATAAATAAGGCTGAGATTGACATGTTTCCTAATTATCTTCTACTATGTGGTGAGAGTTTCCCCCAATTTCATCCTTACACTAAAATGATGCCTTTTAGAGTCTCAGATTATGCCAAGGTTTTATTTTGACTTCCCACATTTTACAAGCCTTCAGTTTTGTCTCCTGACTCTTACATGCAGCTAGTTAAAACCAAAAGCTTCATTCCACCAGAGACTGTCAGATGCTTCAGGCATATATCATCTCCAATGTTCATTATCTATCTGGAGGTAGCTTTCTTGCCAGATCAGCTCTGCATTCATAGAGACTTTTAAATAATACTTATGTATCTTTCCCCCCGTAGTGTTTTGTTCTAAGAGAATTCCTCAGGGTATCTGGTTCTCATATTGCCAAAACAGAAGTCTAATTTTTTATGATTAGCAGTCAATATCCTCTCATATTCTGCTTCCGAGATGTTCAGTTTAATTCTACTATTAAACACCTCACTAAAAATTCAGATTTGTGAGTTAATAATCTCCTGGCATGGCTAAATATTAACAATGGAGCCTTGTTTAAGTTAGGAATGTGACAGATCAAGCCTGCAGTTAATACTTGCATTTGTAATGTGTAATTCTAGTAAATGCCAACTTTGTTCCAGGTACAATGCTAGGAATTCGAGATATTTTTTTAAAGACATGATCCCCAAGATCCTTATGATATAGAGGGGGAGATGGACCAATAAAGAGAAAATTACAGTTCAGTGTTGTTTCCCCGGGGGGTGAGGGAGCTCAGAAAAAGTCACATAACCCACACTCCAGTAAAAGCAAGAGGACTCTCTGAGGGGACCCGGTTGCACAAAAAGTTGCTGCCAGAAACATAATTAACAAAACCTGATTTGACCAATTGATTAGGATAAGTTGGATTTGAGGCCAACTTCTCGTTTTCTTTTCTGCAGAGATGGAGTCTTGCTGTCACCCAGGCTGGAGTGCAGTGGGCAATCTTGGCTCACTGCAACCTCTGCCTCTTGGGTTCAATGATTCTCCTGCCTCAGCCTCCAGAGTAGCTGGGACTAAAGGCATGTGCCACCATGCCCAGCTATTTCTTTGCATTTTTAGTAGAGATGGGGTTTCACCATGTTAGCCAGGATGGTCTCGATTTCCTGACCTCGTGATCTGCCTGCCTCAGCCTCCCAAAGTGCTGGGATTAGAAATGTGAGCCACAGTGCCCAGCCGAAGCTTCCTATTTTATCTTTGTGTGTGTGTTTGTGTGTGTGTGTGTGTGTGTGTGTGTGTGCAACATGTTACAGAAGCTTCTTATCTTAGCCATAGTTTATGGTCACAAATGCTACTCTTTTCCTATATCTGACTTCCTGCAAACACATGCAACATATGATAACCATAGGCCTAGAAAAAGAGAGATGGATGTATCCATCACATTTTTACTCTTACTGGAAGAAATAGCTTAGAGCAGATGGCCTTGTGGTGCAGTGTGGATAGGAACATCTTTTTAAGTGAAGAATAAAAGATATTTATTCCAGTGAACAGACAGTTTGGCTTTTCAATAAAGCATTTAGATACATATTTAATATTCTGACAATTAAAAATTATTTTGCTGCTGTCCCTGACTTCTGTACATGGACAAATTATACCCATAGATCATATATACCCACTGGTCCATGACCCAGAAAAAAATTTACAAAGCTTAGAGAAATTTCTTCAAAAGAGTTATGTTCCATCTCATGTCAGGACATTATAAAGGAGAGATCAGTTGGTGAAGAAAGATGAATCAGCAGTAATTGTTTGATAACATGCTTGCCTAAAACTTCCCAGAGAGGGTTCCAATATATTGTTTTAAAATTTCAATTCAGTAAACATTTATTAAACACCTGCTGTGTGCAAAGACCCACAGAAAATCAGAAGACAAGTAACACTCATCCTCTAATCTCATACTAGCAATTAGAAGAACAAGATTAATAGAGAAATGACTAGATATATCAGTAAGGTAAATAGAAAAGTACAAAATGTTTATGTGGATGACACTGTTTATGATAGAATAGATAGTTTTAATTTTTCACAATGAACATTGTAATCAAAGTTTAACACATATATAGAAAACTGCACAAATCAGAAGTATATAGCTTGATGAATTATTGAAGAAAAAACACACAAACATACCAGTGTAACTACCACCTAGTTAAATAGATTGAATATCACAATTCCAGAAGCCCACCTTATGCCTAGTCATTTTCTACACTCCTCATTAAAAGATAATGGCTATTCTGATTTCCAACACAGTAGACTATTTTTGCACAGTAGGCTAGTTTTGGTATGTCATAAAAATGGGACAGAAAGATTCTTTTGTGTTTGGCTTCTTTTACTCAATGTTATGTTTGTGTGATTAATCTATGCTGTTGTGGTATTGTATACATATTT
>NW_016107847.1:601022-614775 GCF_001604975.1 Cebus imitator | reverse complement strand
ATCTTGGCTCACTGCAACCCCTGCCTCCCAGGTTCAAGTGATTCTCCTGCCTCGGCCCCCCGAATAGCTAGGACTACAGGCATGCGCCACTACACCCAGGTAATTTTTGCATCTTTAGTAGAGACAGGGTTTCACCATGGTGGTCAGGCTGCTCTTGATCTCCTGACCTCATGATCTGCTTGCCTCAGCTTCCCAAAGTGCTGGGATTACAGGCATGAGCAACCGCTCCTGGCCTGTATACATATTTCTTAATTAATTTATTAATTTTCTTGCTGAAGACATGATACTTGGGTTATTAGGAACAGTGCTTCTATGAATAAACATGTGTAAATGTAACTGTGGGTTGCTGGATCACAGAGTATGTGTACATTCAGCTTTAACAGATACTGACAAACAATTTTCAAAGTGGTTGCATCAATTTATACTCTCACTGCAATTGTATGAAAATTAGAATACTTCACATCTCTGCCAACCCTGGCTTACCAGTATTTTAAGATAGTTTTAATATGCATTTCACCTATGACCAGTGACAATGAAACTTTTTCATATGTGTATTGGCCATTTGGATATCTTCTTCTGTAAAGTGCCTAATCAGGTGTTTTGCCTACTTTTCTATTGAGTTGTCTTTTTCTTATCAATTTGCTACAATTCTTTATATCTGAACCCTTTGTTGGTTATATGTATACAAATATCTTCTACTCTTGAGCTTGCCTTTCCATCTTAATGGTGATTTTTTTTAGAAGGAACATAAATTCCCAATTTTAATGTAGCTAATCTTCTCCTTATCAATAGTTAATACTTTTTGCTTTCAGCCTAAGCAAACATTCCCTACTTCAAAGTCACTAAGATATTTTCTTATGTTATTATTGTCTAGAAACTTTATTACCTTTTACCTTTAGATACACATTTTATTTGGAAATGACTTTCAAGTATTGCATGAGGTAGAAATCAAAATTTCTACAGATACAGAGGTGAGCCAATATTGTTTTTGTTTGTTTGTTTTTTGAGATGGAGGCTTGGTCTGTCGCCTAGGCTGGCGTGCAGTTGCCCCATTTCAGCTCACAACAACCTCTGCCTCCAGGGTTCAAGTGATTCTCCTGCCTCAGCCTTCAGAAAGCTGGGATTACAGGCACGTGCCACTACATCCTGATGATTTTTTGTATTTTTAGTAGAAACAGGGTTTCACCATGTTGGCCAGGCTTGTCTTGAACTCCTTACCTTGGGTGATCCACCAACTTCAGCCTTCCAAAGTGCTGGGATTACCGGTGTGAGCCACCGCACCCGGCTGTTAATATTGTTTATTGAAGGAATTGCCGTTTCCCCGTTGCCCTTCAGTGCTATCTTGTCATAAATCAGGTGCCCTTTTGGTTCTATTAATCTATTTGTCTATCTTTTGTGTCAATACCAGGTGGTCTTAATAAAGAATGTATAGCTTTTTGAGAGGCAAAGGAAAGGAGATGTATCCCAGGGTGGTGTAACAACAGCAAGGGAAAGAGTATTTCCCCTGTCATCCAGTCTCCACCCCACCTCCTCAGGAACCTGACTCCGTCAATGATCTCCCCTCATTCCTGAATCTTCAGTCTCTGCTCTACTTTTTGCCATCAGCATATAAGCACACTCAAGTTTCTCTGCCAACAACAACAACAACAATAACAACAAAGGTCTCTTTTACTTTATATCTGTTTCTGCAGCTTTTGTTTCCTTCATGACCAGGCTTATTGAAAGAATGATTTCATTTCACTTCCTATCTCTCATTAACTGAACATCCCACCTTTATGATTTGCGCCTCCAGCTTGTACTTCCACCCATTCCCCTAGTCAAGGTCGTCAGTATATACATCAATAATGTGAGGAGGTAGGTCTTACGTCCAACTCAAGGAACTAGGGAACCACAAATAACTTACCCAGAGCCACACTAGTACATGGCACACTGAGATCCAAATCCAGATATGTCCTACCCCAAAGCATTTGTTTCTAACAACTCCAATGGTTTAAGGGCCATGTGATCTACCAAAAGGGGGTCATTTATTGACCATGTATCTCAGAATGATGAGAAAGGACCAAGGAGGATAAAACATTCTATGATGATTTCAGACATCATCATGTGTGCCTTCCAAGGAGGGCAACCCGGAGTTATTTTCTCAGTTTAGAGTGTGACACATTTCAGCTGGAAAACATGGAGCAAGATCTGATTAATAGGCATTTTCATGCATCTGCCATCAGCTTCAAACTCTGCTTTAAAAAGACACAAGTGATTGCTTTTCATGTGATTACCAACATGCTGAATATGTTCTCATAAAATAGAGGGAAAAAACCCAACTCAGCCTTCCTAAAATTGTAGGGGTCCATTTTCATTTTCATTGTTATATAAGGTGCCATTTTGATTCTCAATTTTCTTTTTGTTCAGGTGACTGTGCAGCCTGAGTGTCCTTTTCTGTTCAATTGCTTGCCTTCACTTGAATACCTGTTTTATGGTTTCTCGAGAGCTACCATCACTGTCATCATTTTGCAAGGCAAATGAACATAAATATAGATTTTCATCATGTATAGAATCAGTTAACAATCAGCAAGTTTCTCTTCCATGAGTTCTGTGGCATAGAAGGGATGATAGAAGATTAGCCCAGAAAGGACAACTCAGCACTCTGGCTTAACTTCAGTTCTACTAGCAAGCCACTAGACTGACGGTGTTGCCTTCTGGTAACGTCGGTTTCTAAGCAGGCAATGACTAATGATGCTTGTCACCTGTTGTCTTCCATGAAATGCTCATAGAGTTTAATAAAAAATAACACCATTTTTCAAAATGGTATAAACCATAGTAGAAATTAAAGTAGGAAATAATTTCACCAATGTTTTCCCTTGCACCAATTTGCTTGGCTTTGAGAAAGCTGGTTTTATTACAATTTTAGCTTTTCAATGAAGTCAAACATAGCTAAAATTCTAATGTCTGGAATCTCTGTTTCTACTTCCATGCAAACCCATATAAACATTAAAAGATCAAAAGCAACAATACTGTTGAGTGGTAATAGATGCATAAGCTGGTGAAATAGTGTGGGACAACTGTATGTCTCTCAAACAATTCTAATGTGCTAGGTGCTAATAAGACTTCTAGAGTCTGAAAACTTTATTCTCTATACTATGCATTATATGATGAATAAGGGGTTGGTATGTAGTCTGATTTTCATGAGTTATCTCAAGCCAGTAGGTTTTAAATATCTCTAGTCACTTACAAGTATAACTCTCTATAAATACTTGAGCCCTGAGGAAAAAGTGAGGGTTCCCAGTGAAATTGAGGGATGATAGTGGCTCTTAACACTGTGGTGTGCTTTAGTTAAACACACAGTCCGTATGCTCTTAATTTGTGTGTAATGATCTGGTGAATTGTCAATCTGTCCTTTTTAAAAGAGCATGTAAGAAAATAAGATGTACATAAATGTGCACTGGTAAAATATGGCCTCATGTTCTCATTCTGAAACTGTTTTTATTGCACAGTGAGAGTAAAAGTAGAGTTGATCTTTGAAATCAATGGCACTAAGTATAATATTACAAGCAAATATGTGATTCACATACCCTTCCTCAGAAATGAGTAAAATGTGATCAAATGTTTCATTTTCTAAATATTTTATTTTCTTCAATGTATTTTCACCAACTGAAATTACCTCATTTATTTATTTGTATACCTTTTTTTTTTTTTGAGACAGAGTCTGGCTCTGTTGCCTAGGCTGGAGTGCTGTGGTGCCATCTTGGCTCACTGCAGCCTCTGCCTCCCAGGTTCAAGCTATTCTCAAGCCTCAGCCTCCTGAGTAGCTAGGATTACAGGTGTGCACCACCAAGCCCAGCTATTTTTTTGTATTTTTAGTAGAGACAGGGATTCACCATGTTGGCCAGGCTGGTCTCGAACTCCTAACCTCAGCTGATTTGCCCATCTTGGCTTCCCAAAATGCTGGGACTACAGGCATGAGCCACTGTGCTGGGTCTGTTTGTGTACTTTTAAATTATCTGTCTATTCCATACTCAAGTGAAACTCCATGAGGCACGGGGTGTAATGTCTTGGTCATTGCTGAACCCCTGGTGCCTAGAACATTGCCTGGCATATAAATTGGTGCTCAGTAAATGCTTATTAAATAAAGGAATTAATATAAATTAAACAGCATTCCATGAACTACTTTAGAGGTTTATTTATATGTTTCTTGACTCGACTGACGCCTCCACAGACTACCAGCTTAGCTAAATGCTTTCTAATGATGGGATCAATACACATTTAGTGAAGGGGTACAGGTAGAGTATAAAGTTCCAAAAACCGTGGTACTCTGGTTAGAAACAGTAAATCCTTTGGCATTGTTAGACTTCGCAACAGATTTGTTTTTTGTTTTTGATGCTTTCTTCTTTTTGTTTAAGCATGCTTTTTTGGTGATATAATTTATAATGGTGAGATGCACAGATCTCAAGTATATAGTTGATGTGTTTTGACAAATGAATATACCCAACACCCACATGTAACCTACATGCTGATCCAGATATACAGCTTTAAGTCATTCCCTCTGTACCATTTTCCTCTGTACCATTTTCTAGTCAATTCATTTCCCCCCTTCCTTTTAAGCAATTGCTATTCTGTTCTGTGAAATCCATCCATGTTGTGCATACCACGAATGTGTTTCTTTTTATTGCTGAGTAACATTCCCTTCTATCAATATATCACAATTTATTCATTCTCCTGTTGATGGACATTTAGCTTGTTTCCAGATTGAGACTATTAGAAATAAAGCAATTGTAAACCTTAATATATGAATCTTTGTGGACATGTGTCTTATTTATCCTGGGCAAATATGTAGGAATAGAATTGCTAGGTCACAGTGTCAGTGTATGTTTATCTTTATAGAAACATGCCAAATAGTTCTTCAAAAGTTGCACCATTTTACAATCCCACCAACAATGTATGAGAGTTCTAGTTATTCCATGTAGTTTACAATATTTGGTATTATCAGTCTTTTAAATTTTAGCCATTCTAGCAGGTGGTGTATTCATTGCACTAACTAGCAGTTTCCTGATGATTAATGACGTTATCTTTTCATTTTCTTATTAACCATTTGCATATTTTTGAAAAAGTGTCTGTTTAAGACTTTTGGCCTTATTTTCTTTGAGTTCTTTTTCTTTTTATTGTTGAGTTGTGAGAGTTCCTGATTTCTTCTTGGTATAGTTCCTTTTTCTGATATTTGATTATGATTTTCTCCAAGTCTCTAGCTTGCCTTTTTTTTAGTGGGGTATCTTTTAATGAGCAGAGTTTGAAGTGTTGTGTGAAGTCAATTTACTAACTTTTTAATGGTTTCTGCTTTCTGTGTCTCGTCCTAGAAATATTTGCTAAGCCCAAAGTTGCACAATTATTTTCCTATGTTTTCTTTTAGAATTTCCATCTCAAATTAATTTTTGTGCATTTACAAAAAAAAAAAAAGGACCGTTTTCTCTACCTTTGTAAAGCTCTCAGAAATGCTGGGACACTATGTAACTATACTGGGATCCTGTAATGAAAACTATTTTATTAAAACAAAAGTTTATTGCCTAAAATAAAGGTGATTTTGATTGATGAAACATGCATTCAAATAATCAAATTATTATTTAGTCACTTTATTAAAGACCTGAACAGTAAGGCAATTCTGAATCATTTGTATTAATGGAGACTAACGTGGGTACAGATGATGTGTAGGATAATTTCATTATTGTTGTTTATAGTTGCAGGTTTTTTTCCTTTGTTTTTATTTCTATGACAATTATATTACCTTTTATTTCTATGACAATTATATTACCTTTGATATCATGTGTAAGCATCAGTGGTTTGAAGAAGATAGCCCAGAAACATTTGGGAAGTCTGATATTGACCTTCATAATCTAAAACATCTAGACTTGACTGAAGTTTTCCTTTTTTATTATGTATTGATTGAATTTCAAATCAGTTCATAAACATTTTCCTTGTAAAAGATGTATTTGGTTATCTTTAACGTTAAATTAAATCACAGAATAACAGAAAAAGCTTGAGATTAGGATTTTGAATTTCCTTAGTTTGAACGCTGTCTTTCTTCTAACCTCCTTTTATTACTAGTACGCACTTAAGCAAGGTACATAATTCTTTTGAGCATCAGTTTCCTCAGCTATAGAATGGGTAATAACTAGGTCAGAAGTATTGCAAATACTAAATGCAATCTTGTATGTAAAATACCTGTCAAGTATTTGATGCTTCATAAATATTACACCTTTCTGCCACAGTTTCTATTTCTAATTCTTGAGTTATTCCAGGAATTAAAATTTTCTATATCAGCCTATACAGTGTTCCTCAGACCAGGATCTAGAACCTATTGGAGTCTTCAGACAGATTCTTAAGGGTTGGAGGGTTATATATAGGATTTTTAGAAAGACATTGTTTTTATTGATATGATCACTTAAAAATATTAAAATAGGCAGGGTCTAAAACATCTGAATATTCACCTTATAACTAAATATTGCCATGAGATTTCAATATGAATCTGCATTGTTTGCCATGTCATCTTACTTAGCTAAAGGACCGTCAATGTGACAGTGTTTGTAACTGGCTGCTCTTAGGTTGGCATGTACTGCTATCTAAATGACAGCAATGGCTAGTTTCTGCCACTCTGTCACTATGCTTATGTTGAATTACTTGTTAATGAAGTCAAAATTTCTTTTTCTCAGTGATAATGCACACATGAATAACATTTTCAATTACAAAGACCGTAGTTTCTTATGGTTTGTGAAATCAATACTTTGATTTCACATGATGAAAATAACATACGATTGAGTAATGTATTACTTTGTAGGGGCTAATAAGAAATGAACAGAGACAGATTGAATAATGGGTAAGTGATGTATTTGCACCAAGCAAAAGCCAAATGCTTTCAGACATGTTGTACCAATAAAGGTATAACAGTAATTTGAATATTCTAAGATGAAAACAGAATGGAAATAATAATAAAATTTGATTTATGATTAATTTTGAAATGGTATAAATGAGTGACTTTCAGTATCTACTAATCATCTTTATGAAATTCTGCCCTCTCAAGCCTCATTCAAATGGCAGACATGGTGCTGAGCCTGTTTGAAAAGCTACAAGCTGTGTGATGCCTGTGTCAGAATTCTTTCACTACAGAAACCTGTCTGCCCTGTTTTGAGAGTGAGAGGAAATTTTTGAGGACACTGACTATCCCCATTAATCTTTTTGTCTTTTGCCAACTATTGTTGCAATATTGGCCAAATAGAGTCCCACGCAGATATAAATAAAACACAATGAGAAGCCCTGTTTCTTCTTTACCTTCAGTGGTCTAACTATAAATTCAAGGCCGAAACTTTAAAAATAGCTTAAAAATAGTCCTAATAATTAAAACTAACTTCAGGTAATCTTTCCTATTCCAAATTTCAACAAAATTTGATTGGATATATATATAGTGGTGATTAAAATTATATTGTTATACTAACTCCATGTTGAATTAAATGATATGGCTTTAGGCTGGGCATGGTGGCTTATACCTGTAATCCCAGCACTTTGGGAAGCCAAGGTGAGCAGGTCACTTGAGGCCAGGGGTTTGAGACCAGCATGGCCACCATGGTGAAACCCTGTCTCTACTAAAAATACAAAAATCAGTGGGGTGTGGTGGTGCATGCCTGTAATCCCAGCTATTTGAGAGGCTGGAGCAGGAGAATTGCCGGAGGCTTGGAGGTGGAGGTTGCAGTTAGCCTGGGTGACAGAACAAGACTCTGTCTCCAAAAAAAATAAAAATAAAAAAAGATACTGCTAATATGTTGGCAAACTCAATAGTGTTGATAGTTTCAGCCAAATGCATTATCTACTGCAATAAATTAATAATGCTGTTAATTTGAATTTTACTGATTTGTACTTTTGTGTCAAATTTGTAAATCTGCTTTTGTTTTAGAGCTGTATAACAGGTATAAGAAAAAGGAGTTTACACTGTTTTGTGTTTATATTTATTTAAAGAACTATAGAAGGAATTTAAGGAACACTGGAGATCTTGGGAGAATTTTGTGCTTTAAAAGAGGACATATATAAATCACCTGTGAAAAATTCCACTCTAGCTCTTTCAACATTGCATTTTTCAGTAATACCATGACTCTAAAATTAAGTTTTCTTATTATTTCTGTATACATCTGAGCATTTAAAACCACTTACTTCATTTTTTCTTTTAAGAGACAGAGTTCTCAGTTACCAAGGCTGGAGTGTCGTAGCTTGATCATAGCTCACTGCAGCATTGAACTCCTGGGCTCAAGCTATCCTCCTGCCTCAGCCTCCCAAATAGCTAGGACTACAGGAGCATGCCACTGGGCTCAGTATGTATGTGTGTGTGTGTGTGTGTGTGTGTGTGTGTGTGTGGGGGGGGGAAGAGAGAGAGAGAGAGAGATAAGGAGGCTGGGGTTTCACTAAGTTGCCCAGATGTTCTTGAACACTTGGCCTCAAGGGGTCCTCCTCTTGGCCTCCCAAAACACTGGGACCTCACCAGGCCTACAACCATTTATAAAGATATTTTCCCCTGATGGATTTATCTCCTGCCAATCTTCAACCATTTTTTTTCCTTGTATGTGCTAAGTCTTTTCCCTCTTTTTAGAATGGAAAGGGTTATAAGTGGTCATCTGGGAGTGCAGCCTAACTCTGAAGGCGCATATAGATTGTAGGGACATCAAGTTCATGACTCTGTAACTCTGAACATCTTTCTAACTATAGATTCTTCTAACCATGTATTCTTTAATTAGTTGTAAAGTTTTTAAGAGATTAGTTGTAAAGTTTTTAAAAGAGAACATTAAAGAATTTTGATGTACTTCTTCAAAATAATAAAATTGAACATCAATTTACTGCTTCCTAATAGCTTTGAAGTCTCAAAGCAGAAATAGCTTATTGGAAAGACAGGGCGTTAGAAGAAATACATCAAGGCACATTTTGTTTGTAATCGGGCAATTTAACTCAACAGGAATATCGTTTTTGCCTAATTATTTTGAGTGAGGAAAGAACATAGTGTTTTATTATGTTTCAAAAGCTGTTAAAGGAAAGAATTATAACCACAAACACAGAATAAGATAGGTTTAGCAGTAATTCCTGTCTTTCCTTTCTGTTCCTTTTTCTGGTTTTGGCTCAGCAATACCAGAAACTCTTATATGATTTCACACTATTTTGGCACATTAGAAAATTGGATACCAATTAAAGTTTTTCTCAAAATTACTGATTTTTTTAGCAGATTTTTACATCAAAGTATTGTTACAGGAAGGCGTAAAAGGACCACATGAAGGAGAAAATGCAGCAAAACTCCAGCTATTGGTAAATATGCCATATTCCTCATTCAAGGTGCCGTTTTAATACAACACAGGCAAACATTTGCCCTTCACTTACTTCAATATATGAAATACTGTAACCAAATAAATACCAGAGGCTTTGATCTTTGGGCCCTCATCTCACAACGGTCAGGGATATGAGCAATATGATTTTTGCTGTAGTTAAAAATCAGAATATTTAACACTAACAGAGTATTTCTTGCGAGTAGGTCTGTCCCGTACGTTTGGATCCTAAGGGGGTTAGGATTAGAGTGCAAGGAGGTATAACATCGTACAAGAATGCTTCTCCAGTTCTCTAAGTGAACTATTGTAATTCCTCAAATCCACCTGTCAGCCGGTTTTTCAGCGTTCCAGGGCGAAAGTAGCGGTCAGCGGAAGACACCTGTGAAGGGGCGTGGCTACTTTAGCGTTGAAAGGAAGAAACCTGTGAAGGGGCGTGACTGAAGAGCCCCTGACCTCAGAGGCGCCCGCGTAGAAAGGACGGAGGCGCTGGTGTACCATCTGGAGGCCAGGGGAGAGAGGGGGGTGGCCGTCTCGTGCAAGGTGCTCAGCCCGCAACTCGACGGGCTGGAGAGAGTCGCGGAAATGCCAGCGGAGTCCACGGCAACCTAGAATGTGGTACCGACCGCTCCAGAACTGAGTGATTGAATCGTTGGAAGGTCTCTCTCGGAGGGTTGAACTGTGGGCTCACTTCAGAAAAGTCTGTTGGCACAAGGCCCCAATGTCACCAGCGAAATATCGGTGAAACCTTCCTTGTATGGGGAGGACCCCTACTCGACCCAGGGCCCTGGTGACCTAGCGGGCCAACGACCTCCCCAGCTCCCAGAGTGACTTCGGAGAGACGCCAAATGCTCCAGGCCGGCTCGGTCCTCCGCGCTACACTGCAGCCGCAAGGACTGCAGCCTCCCGGCATGCTCTGCGGGCTGAGCTCCGCGGCCCAAACACTCAAAGCCCGCGGCCTGGGTCCCGCGCGGGGCCTCTTACCCAAAGTGCCCCGGACGCTCATTTGCATGTCCCACCCAACAAGTAAACCTCACAGGTCAGTCGCGGCCGCGTACGGCCTGGCGGTCAGAGCACCAAACGTGCAAACCTTGTGATGAGGTTCCGTTGCATGAAATTCCCCTAAAGGCTCCAAGGTGTATAGGAAAGCTCACGGTTCAGTAACCGTAACTATAACAGGCGAGAGTCTCTTGTGCTTTATAAAGCCTGTGGACGAACCCCGTAATTTGCTTGCTTCGGCAGCGCATGTACTAAAGTTGGAATGGTACGGGAAAAACTAGCATGGTCCCTGCGCCAAGATGACACGCAAATTCATGGAGCGTTCCATGTTTTGCGCAGTCTACGAAGATCATTTCAGTGTCTGCTAATCTGGCACTAAAGAAATAGGTTAAGCAAAAACGGTGACACCCGATAACGAAATTGTGATTTTCATTACAAAAATACTTGTTTAAGGAGATCTACGAAATGCGAACGGAGAACAGTCACACTTGGAATGTTGTGTGCAAATATATCGTTAATACGCATTTTGGAAATGGAAGAATGTTGATCATCTTGTGCCTTCTTAATAGAACTTTTCATTCTGAAATAGACTCACGGTCTTGTCTCCCCCAACAACACAATCTCAGGAGCCCCAGTTTGTTTGGCTTTTGTTCAATAGAAGACCACCTGGCACAAGAATTGTTCAACAAATCCTCACGAAATCTTTTCTAAATTAATAAATCTCTACTAGAGGAAGGAAACATTAGCGCTCATTTCTTGCGCCTACTTTGTGTCATTCTTCATCATCTTAGACTGGAGTTGCTTGCACCCTCTTTTTTCTTAGACTGCGAGATGCACAGAGGAAAGGAATTTTACAAAGGGCTGGTATTATTGGAGACCAGTGTTGGTCTTTGCCTATGGATTCAAGAGTTTCAGGACCCATTTGAGTACTGGCCAGAAGTAGCAAGCCCATTTGGGTGATCTGTTTTCACGAGTCTTCTGTTTTCATGTAGCCTCTAATAAGTACTTAGAAAGGCCGGTTTACAGAAATCGGACAGATTCTGTGACGGGATTATGAGGAATGTTGATTGCCCAGACGGAAAGCAGATTTTAATCAATAAAAACAAGTATTTGGACTCAGATACGAGGATCACCTAGGTAACTTAATAGTAACGTGAATGGCTGGGCGCCTTGAAGGTGGAGGCTGTCAAGGAAAGGCGCCCACTGGGCGACAGGACTGGTGGGAGGCCAAGAAAGCATCGTAGGTGTCCACGCGGCTGAGGCCGTGGGCAGGAAAGTGCAGGAACAGAAGAGATCTCGAGCAACCGCTCCAAAATCCTCCGTGTTTACTGCGGCGACCTTCGTGAACTGCGCAAAATATGGAACGCTTCACGAATTTGCGTGTCATCCTTGCGCAGGGGCCATGCTAATCTTCTCTGTATCGTTCCAATTTTAGTATATGTGCTGCCGAAGCGAGCACGTTACTATGGCAGTCCACAGGCCTTATAAAGCACGGGAGGCTCTTGCTCTTTTTACTTACGGTGACCGAACGGCACGCTTTCCTATACACCTTGGAGCCTTTAGGAGAATTTCATGCAACGGAACCTCATCTCAAGCCTTGCACGTTTGGTGCTCTGAGTGCTAGGCAGTACATCGCCGAAACTGAACTGTGAGGTTTACTTGTTGGGTGGGACATGCAAATGAGCGTCCGGGGCACTTTGGGTAAGGGGCCCCGAGCGGGACCCAGGCCAGGTGCTTTGAGTTCTCTAGGCGACGAGCTCAGCCCGCGGAGCATGCCGGGGGCTACCCGCGCTGCGGCCGTCTCAGAGCGCGCTGGCGGGGTTCAGCGCCCAGGCGAGCTGGAGACGCCCTGATAGAGAGGCTGCCGCGGCACCGAGAGGGCCGGCCCGGGGTCGGCGCGACACCTTTAGAACAGGTCGTTCACCATAAACTTCCTCTAATGAGTAATTTTTATAAAAATGTAATTAACCGACCATTATCACGCCTAAAAAAGTTAAGGTAATTCCTTCATGACACCTAATAGTTCGTCTACTTTCAAGTTTCCTTCAGAAATTCCTTATTATAGTCGAATTGTCATGGAGATCCAAACAAGGTCCCACGTTGTATTCGGTTGCTAGGACCCGGGTCTCGGTTGTCCTCTAATTGCCCGCCCCTCGTTTTTCTTCGTGTTATTCATATATTGAGGGATATTTGCCCTGTGGAATGTCACAAATCTTGGATTTGGCTCATTACTTACTGACGGTGTCGTTTAAGCTGTTTCTCTAGCCTGTATGTTTCTTGAAAATTTATAGTTAGGCGTAATGGCCTCATTAGATTCTGGTTCAGTTGTGCTGTGTTTTGTTTTGAAGCTCGCGCGGCTTCAAACAGAATGGTAGGGTGTGTGCTGACTGCACCTCAGCACGAGTCGTGTGTCTGCTGGCTGTCCCGGTGTGAGTGATGACTACCCCTGACCCGTGGATGCAGGTGGGGTCAGCAGTCTGACCCCTCACACTATAAAGTCTCCCAGAAATCTTTCCTTTAATGGTTTTAGAATATATCCATGAACGATATCCAGGCAGAAGGTCTGGTGGTTTGTTTTTTGTTTTTTGAATGGACACATTATAATTGTACATATTTATGGGGTGCAATTTGATGTTTCGATACGTATTTATGTTGTATAACGATCTAATCGGTAGTGTATCACCACCTCATGCATTTATCCATTCTCTGTGATAAGAACATTCAATAGCCTCTCTTCTAGTTATTTTGTGGTATACAAAATTTCACCGTTAACCATCCTTACCCTACTGTGCAATAGAGCATCAGAATTTTTTTCCCTCTTCTTTAATTGTAACTTTGTATCCTAACCAATGTTTATAAACAAACATTGTGAGTTTGTGAGTTGTAAGTATGTAACCCCAGGGCCTATGGTGGCCAATTTCTGTATCACATGGAAGACTGAGAGAATAATAAGATCAGGGAAAGAAGTTAGGAAAGAGCGTTGATGTCATTTGAGTCTCTGAATCATTTGATAACATGACCAGGTGCTTTCCATAGTTGTTTGGTTACTTGTTCTAACAAATTACTTTCTTTTTAGGATAGATTAAAGTTGTTTTAGCCAAAATGCAAATATGCGATCTTAAACATTTTTGCATTTAGTATGTCTTCACACTGCACACTTGAAACATTAAAACACTATTGGCTTCTGCTAAACTCAAAAATATTTAAGATCCTATATTTGCATTTTGACAAAAACAACTCTTGTATTAGTACCCATGATTAAGTATATATGAATTTCCAATCATGTTTTTTTTAAGAAGAAGTAGTGTTCTTTATCACATCTTTATAAGAAAGTTATGAGGTAGGTGGCTATTTAATTAAATAATATTTTGTATGATTTGACTCATTTGAGAAGGATGAGTCTTTTTTTTTTTTTTTTT